>NC_069500.1:1430762081-1430962081 GCF_027579735.1 Bombina bombina
TTGCAGTGGTTGAGACGAGCAGTAGGTCCTAAGGAACTGCTCGAGCCACTGATTCGACCTCTCAGTTTGGCCGTTGGTCTGGGGATGATAAGCCATACTCAGCCGCTTGTCAATTGAAAAAACCTTACAGAATTCACTCCAGAGTTTGCTAGAAAATTGAGTTCCTCTGTCAGTAAGCATAGTATCGGGGATACCGTGATGCTTGAAAACATGATGAATAAGTAGTTGAATGGTTTCAGATGCAGAGGGAAGTTTATGGTAAGGAATGAAATGTGACATTTTGCTGAACAGATCGACAACAACTAAGATGGTAGTGTTGTTGTCTGATTTTGGAAGATCAACGATGAAATCTAGAGCGATCTCTAGCCAAGGTCTGCTAGGCGTAGGTATTGGAATCAAGAGTCCATAGGGAGGATGTTTAGCTCTTTTGGAAATTGTACATTCTGTACAGGTGAGGACGTGCTTTTTATGTCTTGACAGATTCCTGGCCACCAATAGGAACGTGTGATAAGTTCCTGTGTCTTTTTAATGCCGGGATGCCCAGCAAGTAACGATTCATGTGAGGATTGCAGAACAATCCCTCTTAGTTTAGGAGGGATGTATAATTTATCCTTGAAGTAGTATAAACCATCAGCCTTCTTCTGCAAGTGGGAGATCGGTTTACTGGAGTCCAACGATTGCTCATGGGAAAGACTTGGGTTGGTGTCTATGACAAAAGAGACAAAGTTTTCTGATGGGATGATAGTATCTTTTGGACAATCGAAACGAGTGTGGTTAGGTAACCTTGATAAGGCGTCTGCTTTATGGTTTTTGTTCGCTGGCCGGTAGACAATTTGAAAATTAAACCTAGAGAAGAAGAGGTTCCAGCGGACCTGTCTAGCGGAAAGCGTCCTTGTAGTTTTAAGGTATTGGAGATTCCTATGGTCCGTATATATGACAGTGGGAACTGAAGTGCCCTCTAGTAGGTGACGCCAGTGTTCGAGTGACAACTTAATGGCCAAGAGCTCCTTATCTCCAATAGGGTAGTTTTGTTCCGAGCTGGATAAACAGCGAGAAAAGAAAGCTACAGGATGGAGAGGTTGGTTTATACCAGAACGTTGAGATAAGACTGCTCCTACGGCTACATCCGAAGCGTCTACTTCCAGGGTATAAGGTAGTTCAGGATTAGGAAATCTTAGGATTGGTGCGGTAGTGAAGCGGTGTGTTAATATATCAAATGCTGAATGAGCTTCACTATTCCATTTGAAAGGTGAATTGGATTTAGTTAATAAAGTTAGAGGCTTTGTTATGTTCGAGAAGTTCTTTATGAATTTCCGATAAAAGTTCGCAAAACCAAGGAACCTTTGCACCTCTTTCCTGGTTTTAGGCGGGGGCCAATCGATAATGGCCTGAATCTTGGTTTGTTCCATGTGAATTCCAGTGGATGTTATAACATAGCCTAAAAAGGTTATACTCTGTGTGTTGAAAATACACTTCTCGGGTTTTGCATAAAGGGAGTTACTCCTCAACCTAGAGAGTACCTGTCTTACGTGTAGAATATGTTCAGAGAAAGTCTTTGAGTAAATGAGTATGTCATCCAAATATATGACAAGGAAAACATCTAGAAAATCCCTAAAAAGATCGTTGATCAGATGTTGAAAGGTGGCCGGGGCATTACATAAGCCGAATGGCATCACGGTGTACTCAAACAGGCCGTATCGAGTTCGGAACGCCGTGAGCCATTCATCACCACTTTAAGGAACTGATTCCTTAAAGAGAGATTATTCCATTCGGAATCTTTTGCCCACCTTTTGAAATCTGTAATGTAGTCCTCGACTACCCTTTTTCTTTGTTTCAGAGCCCTGAGTGCTGTCTCTGCAGTCTGCTGTTTGAAAGGGTCCTCATACAATTGACCCATGGCTAAGAGAAATTGATCCAATGAGTTGAGTATATTTTCATTGTTCTCAAAAAAAGTATTGGCCCAACTGCGTGGTTCCCCTCTGAGGAACGAGATAATAGTCAAAACTCTGATTCTATCATTAGGGTATGACTGTGGTTTTAAAGTGAACAGGAGAAGGCATGCATTTTTGAAATCTCTGTAGTGTGCCCTGTCTCCATAGAATTTTTCAGGAAGACTAACTTGTGGCTCAGGTGTATGTACTTTAGTCTCTAGGTAATCCTTTATGTAAGCTTTAAGTGCTACATTCTCTGCTTTTAATGTGTTAAGGCCATCAGCCAATAAATCTACTTTTTGATTAAGAGCTTGTATTTGTGCGGTCATCTCAGCTGGGTCCATGTTACAAAAAAAAGGGCTTGGTATTCTGTCACAGTCTGTTTGTTAAACAAACTTATCTAGGGAACAAAAAAAAGAGCTTCAATTAGACCACAGCTGCTGAGATAAAAGTTTGGGATTGTGGATTAGAATTATATGTAAAACACATAGGTTACCAGAAAGATAACGTGAGTCACAAGTATAATTCTAAGCAGTTGATATGAGTTTCAAAATAAAAATAAGAAGAGCTTATAACTGCCACCTGTGAGTTACTACAGTGAAATGCAGTTAAGTTTAATAAATGAAACTTGTGTGGAATAATGACAGAAGTAACAGAAAAAATACAAGCTGAGAGACTGTAGCTAAAAGTATCAACTTGCTGAATACAACTTAAGAAATGAAAGTTACAAATGAGACTGATTGAAAAAAAACTACAGGCAGAGTTTAATAGAGCTTACATACTCCTGATAGTAATTGGTTAAAACATGATAGCTGAGAGTATTTGGTAGATTAGGATAGAGCCGTGAAAGAAGAGAGGTACCTTATCAGAGCCGGATGGCAAGTATAGATTTTGAGAGGTAGCTTCAATGCCTACTTAGAGTTCCGATGTGTATGTGAGCTGCGGCAATTGCCTGGTTGATCGGTCCCGTTGGCGTGTGACGTCACCGCGGATTGATATTGTAGATCCGGCCGGAATGTCTGATGGATTCGTAGCAGCAGGAGAAACTTGAATAAGAACACAGCAACTGAATAAAAAGCTTAGAAGGTTTTTAGTAAGCTGAATCACTAGAAAGGTAATCTGTAGATTGTCAGGAGAGCATAGTATCAAGGTTGACTCAATACCAAGCAATGAGCTAAAGGAGTGGCAAACTTTTATAGGAAACAGGAAGTGAAGAGGAATGTTATTAAAGGTACAGCAGCCCTAATTCTTGTTAACAAGTGATACTTGAGGCGAATCCTGACACTAAATTTAACCCTGATGAGAATAAAGAATCCATTTGATATATCAATTCTGCTTCCATTTTTAACAGTTGTAGCTCCTTATTACCCCCTCTCCAATTTGGGATCAGTTTCATTACACTCCAAATTTTTAAATACTTTACTTTGTTATTATTAGAAGGATTTAAAATGTTGGGGTGTAATGAATGCTATATAGAGTAATACCAGTCTTGATAAAGCCCAGTCTGGGGCGAAACGTGTAGACTTTTATTCTATTTCAACCAAGAAGTGTTTTTGTTACAGCTCTGCATTGTTAAAAGATTTGTTGAATCTTTGGGACAAAAAGACGACCAAGAAAGAGGGAAAGTGAAATTGGTGCTCTAAATAGGCACTCAGACATTTTCAATCCCTGAATATAAAGGTCAATCTAACGTTTCATTCATCTGTAGAGCTACAGTATCCACTTTTAGCAACTAACAGACATTTCAGCACATAATCCTGATATTACCATATCAGGTCAGCGTGATGTAACGGGAGTCATGTGACCTGACTAAGAAGAGTCACAATTTACCACTCCTCCTAGACGCAGAAAAGACTGCTGAGAGGAACTACGGTGCTATACATCAACAGGAGTCACAACTTATACCTCCTTCTAGATGCGGGATTAGTCCGCCGAGAGGCGCTGCATATCAACATCTTTAAACACACCTCGGTCTGAGGTGCAAGGTAAATAACCGAAGAATGGCTTATATACGACATATAATTTTTTGAATGCCTTAATTCATGATTGGTATATGGTGGACATTTATGCTTATAGGCACACATAGTGTGATTTGCTAGTTGGGTCCAAATCTGCAGATGTGAAATTAAATTTATTTTTAGACACAGTTCATCACCTTTACCCTCAGCTTCTTTAGCAAGGCAGTGGTCGTCTTGGAGGTGTGTTTGGGGTCGTTATCATGTTGGAATACTGCCCTGCGGCCCAGTTTCCAAAGGGAGGGGATCATGCTCTGCTTTAGTATGTCACAGTACATGTTGGCATTCATGGTTCCCTCAATGAACTGTAGCTCCCCAGTGCCGGCAGCATTCATGCAGGTCCAGACCATGACACTCCCACCACCATGCTTGACTGTAGGCAAGACACACTTGTCTTTGTACTCCTCACCTGTTTGCCACCACACAAGCTTGACTCCATATAAAGCAAATAAATTTATCTTGGTCTCATCAGACCACAGGACATGGTTCCAGTAATCCATGTCCTTAGTCTGCTTGCCTTCAGCAAACGGTTTGCGGGCTTTCTTGTGCATCATCTTTAGAAGAGGCTTCCTTCTGGGATGACAGCCATGCAGACCAATTTGATGCAGTGATCAGCTGGCAGCAATCATACTTCCCAAAGACAAACTCTGGATATGATGCTGAGCACGTGCACTTCACTTCTTTGGTCGACCATGGCGAGGCCTGTTCTGAGTGGAACCTGTCCTGTGAAACTGCTGTATGGTCTTGCCCACCGTGCTGCAGCTCAGTTTCAGGATCTTGGCAATCTTCTTATAGCCTAGGCCATCTATATGTAGAGCAACAATTCTTTTTTCAGATCCTCAGAGAGTTATTTGCCATGAGGTGCCATGTTGAACTTCCAGTGACCAGTATGATAGAGTGTGAGAGTGATAACACCAAATTTAACACACCTGCTCCCCATTCACACCTGAGACCTTGTAACACTAATGAGTCACATGACACCGGGGAGGAAAAATTACTAATTGGGCCCAATTTGGACATTTCCACTTAGGGGTGTACTCACTTTTGTTGCCAATGGTTTAGACTTTAATGGCTGTGTGTTGATTTATTTTGAGGGGAAAGCAAATTTACACTGTTACACAGGCTGTACACTCACTACTTTACATTGTAGCAAAGTGTCATTTTTTCACTGTTGTCACATGAAAAGATATAATAAAATATTTACAAAAATGTGAGGGGTGTTCTCACTTTTGTGAGATACTGTATATATATATATATTATATATATATATATATATGTATATATATATATATATATATGTATATATATATATATGTATATATATATATATTATATATATGTATATATATTATATATATGTATATATATATATATATATATGTATATATATATATAAATATTATATATATATATGTGTATATATATATATATAAATATATATATATATGTATATATATATATGTATATTATATATATATATATATATATATATATATATATATATATATATATATATGTATATATATATGTATACAGGGAGTGCAGAATTATTAGGCAAGTTGTATTTTTGAGGATTAATTTTATTATTGAACAACAACCATGTTCTCAATGAACCCAAAAAAAACTCATTAATATCAAAGCTGAATAGTTTTGGAAGTAGTTTTTAGTTTGTTTTTAGTTACAGCTATTTTAGGGGAATATCTGTGTGTGCAGGTGACTATTACTGTGCATAATTATTAGGCAACTTAACAAAAAACAAATATACCCATTTCAATTATTTATTTTTACCAGTGAAACCAATATAACATCTCAACATTCACAAATATACATTTCTGATATTCAAAAACAAAACAAAAACAAATCAGTGACCAATATAGCCACCTTTCTTTGCAAGGACACTCAAAAGCCTGCCATCCATGGATTCTGTCAGTGTTTTGATCTGTTCACCATCAACATTGCATGCAGCAGCAACCACAGCCTCCCAGACACTGTTCAGAGAGGTGTACTGTTTTCCCTCCTTGTAAATCTCACATTTGATGATGGACCACAGGTTCTCAATGGGGTTCAGATCAGGTGAACAAGGAGGCCATGTCATTACATTTTCTTCTTTTATACCCTTTCTTGCCAGCCACGCTGTGGAGTACTTGGACGCGTGTGATGGAGCATTGTCCTGCATTTAAAATCATGTTTTTCTTGAAGGATGCAGACTTCTTCCTGTACCACTGCTTGAAGAAGGTGTCTTCCAGAAACTGGCAGTAGGACTGGGAGTTGAGCTTGACTCCATCCTCAACCCGAAAAGGCCCCACAAGCTCATCTTTGATGATACCAGCCCAAACCAGTACTCCACCTCCACCTTGCTGGCGTCTGAGTCGGACTGGAGCTCTCTGCCCTTTACCAATCCAGCCACAGGCCCATCCATCTGGCCCATCAAGACTCACTCTCATTTCATCAGTCCATAAAACCTTAGAAAAATCAGTCTTGAGATATTTCTTGGCCCAGTCTTGACGTTTCAGCTTGTGTGTCTTGTTCAGTGGTGGTCGTCTTTCAGCCTTTCTTACCTTGGCCATGTCTCTGAGTATTGCACACCTTGTGCTTTTGGCACTCCAGTGATGTTGCAGCTCTGAAATATGGCAAACTGGTGGCAAGTGGCATCTTGGCAGCTGCACGCTTGACTTTTCTCAGTTCATGGGCAGTTATTTTGCACCTTGGTTTTTCCACACGCTTCTTGCGACCCTGTTGACTATTTTGAATGAAACGCTTGATTTTTCGATGATCACGCTTCAGAAGCTTTGCAATTTTAAGAGTGCTGCATCCCTCTGCAAGATATCTCACTATTTTTGACTTTTCTGAGCCTGTCAAGTCCTTCTTTGACCCATTTTGCCAAAGGAAAGGAAGTTGCCTAATAATTATGCACACCTGATATAGGGTGTTGATGTCATTAGACCACACCCCTTCTCATTACAGAGATACACATCACCTAATATGCGTAATTGGTAGTAGGCTTTCGAGCCTATACAGCTTGGAGTAAGACAACATGCATAAAGAGGATGATGTGGTCAAAATACTCATTTGCCTAATAATTCTGCACTCCCTGTATATGTATATATATATATATATATATATATATATATATATATATACTTGCAAGATGATATGGCACACACTTTATCCACTCAGCCACCCGGTGCTCTGCCACAGAAGAACATACAGCAGAAAATTGAGCTGAATCCAACGGACGGTCTCCGTATTGCAAGAGGATCCAAGACACAGCAGGCACAACAGGCTTTGAAAACAATCCGTTTTAATGAAAATGATGAAGAAAAAATATTTTTTTTCTCCATCATTTTCATTAAAACGGA
The DNA here is from genome assembly GCF_027579735.1 of Bombina bombina. Taxonomy (NCBI): domain Eukaryota; kingdom Metazoa; phylum Chordata; class Amphibia; order Anura; family Bombinatoridae; genus Bombina; species Bombina bombina. The sequence goes on from NC_069500.1 coordinate 1,430,769,387, forward strand.
TTGTTTATATATATATATATATACACCCATACACATATACTTGCTTAGCTTGTATTGCAGGTGCTATGTATCAATGAAAAAGAAAATTGTTTGCTGGAGTGGTAGGTAAATCTTACTAAAAAGGATACCTATGTACAGCTCTCTTGGGTTGTGCAGTTTCATTAATAATTGTGCTCTATTATAATGTGTAGTGTTTGAATGCAACTTTAAAACAAACTTTTATTAGTATCCACTTAAAATGGGAAAAACATAAAAACTATTTCTCATACATGAACATTCTAAATAACAATAGTATAGACTTTAAACACTAGTAGTGGTGATACCCTTACTCAAAGTATGAATAGAAGTCTAGGGCAACTAAGAAATTGGTCCTAATATATTACTTTAAAATTGAAAGGGGGGATATCTGTAAATACTTGGTCTAAAAATCTATGATCATTATAGGTGAACTAGAGTAGTTATCATTAGACTTTAAATTCCACCTTCACACAGGGTTGGTGAGTGTGGGACACCTTAACTTCATGTTTTTCACATAATCCCCACTCCAGGGAGTTTAGACAAATGACCTATCAGCATGAATCTTAAGGGGACATTGATTTTACTATTGCTAAGCACTGGAAAATCTTTTTGTGCCATATGTTGTTATGGCTAGTATGACTGTAGCCTACATTCTGTTACTTCAAAAATGTCCACATTACATAGAAGATAAGTAAGTTTGCTTGACTTTTGGATTACAGCTTTTACTGCTTTCCTATTTGGAAGTAACAATATATATTTTGGATATTTCAATATGCACCTTAACCCTTTCCCACCATTAGAACATTCCATGCAGTCCTAACTGGGATGGGCTTTAGCGCCATTAGGACTGCATTGAACGTCCTCCAGCCGCTTGGCTGTCCTGAAGCCATAGAGGCTTAGTAAATGGGATTGTGGGCTGGAGGGTGTGCCTAGCGTCATAGGCACTCCCCCCAGACCAGATCCCATTATTGAAATCACATGATCACACGAAGGATCGTGTGATTTCAATTTGTTTGCATTGGAATTTATTTCCTATGTAGACAATTTAGTCCAGATGGGAAAGGGTTACATTATCACCTTCTGCCTATTTAAGTATACATAACAAAGCTAGAAATCCCCTATATACGTAAATGTATACCACACATAACTTGCATTAGATTATTTGGGACTTATAATACCATTGCACAATAACATTTAATCAAAATATTTTCATCTTTAACAGATTTAAATCCCATAGGTAAGGATTTTAAAGTACAAGCTGTATATAGTGACTGTGGTATTGGAATTGATGTATTCCCACAAATGCTGACATGTATTTGTCTGTATAAACTTAGAAATGCTAGAATAACTATTGATTTATATTTTGGGTTAATGTTCCACTCCACAGTTTAGATATGGCTAAGAGTTTCAGGTGAGGAATCCAGTCCAGGATTTTCCACAATCTCTATATCCAACTCACCTGCTAGTGATTATTGGAAGGAAAACTGTAGCACAGTCAGAGCTGTATGAGAGAGAGTTGTCTAAAATACTGAGATCTGAAAAGATTAATATTTGCTCTAAAGCTTTTGCTGTTGGGGAGTGGGACTGAACCAACTGCCCAACTCCAGTTAGGTTACTACTGTTTAGTAAGTGCTCGTGGTGCAAAGATTGTGTTGTATCAAAAGCATTTAAATATAGTTACACAAGTTGTAAATGTATGGAAAATAAGCAAAAGCTTTTAAATCTGCATCAGTATGAGAAGGGTTTTCTAATATATAAAGTTCAGTGTTGAAACTGAGCTCTCTCCCCTTAAATATATATATATATAAATACACTCAATCTCTCTCTCTCTCTCTCTCTCTCTCTCTCTCTCCTCATAAACATATACGGCTAGATTACAAGTTTTGTCAGTAAAAACTTGCGGAGCTAACGCTCCTTTTTTTTGCAGCGCTCACTTTAAACAACGCTGGTATTACAAGTTTTCTGAATGGCTGCATTAGCCTCAGAAAAGTGAGCATTGAGCAAATTTAGCGCCACTTCTACCTGTAATACCAGCATTGCTTACAGTAGCTGGCAAAACATGCTCGTGCACGATTTCCCCATGGGAAACAATGGGGCAGAATCGGCTAAAAAAAAACAACTAACACCTGCAAAAAAGCAGCGTTCAGCTCCTAACGAAGCCCCATTGTTTCCTATGGGAAAACACTTTCTAAGTCTACACCTAACACCCTAACATGAACCTCGAGTCTAAACACCCCTAACCTTACACTTATTAACCCCTAATCTGCCACCCCCGACATCGCTGACACCTGCATAATATTATTAACCCCTAAACTGCTGCTCCGTAAACTGCCGCCACATACATTATACTTATGAACCCCTAGTCTGCTGCCCCCAACATCGCCGACACCTACATTATAGTTATTAACCCCTAATCTGTTGCCCCCAACGTCGCCGACACCTACCTACAATTATTAACCCCTAATCTGCCGCCCCCAATGTCGCCGTCACTATAATAAATGTATTAACCCCTAAACCTAAATCTAACCCTAACCCTAACACCCCCCTAACTTAAATCTATTTTTAATAAATCTAAATAAAATTACTATAATTAAATAAATTATTCCTATTTAAAAATAAATACTTACCTATAAAATAAACCATAAGATAGCTACTATATAACAAATAATTACATTGTAGCTATTTTAGGATTTATATTTATTTTACAGGCAACTTTGTATTTATTTTAACTAGGTACAATAGCTATTAAATAGTTTATAACTATTTAATAGCTACCTAGTTAAAATAATTACAAAATTACCTGTAAAATAAATCGTAACCTAAGTTACAAATACACCTAACACTACACTATCAATAAATTGTTTAAATAAATTAACTACAATTATCTACAATAAAATACAATTAAATAAACTAAACTATAGTAAAAAAAAAAAACATTAAATTACAAAAAATAAAAAAAATACAATATAGCCCTTAAAAGGGCCTTTTGCGGGGCATTGCCCCAAAGCAACCAACTCTATTACCAGCCCTTAAAAGGGCTTTTTGCTGGCATTGCCCCAAAGTAATCAGCTCTTTTACCTGTAAAAAAAGAAATACAATACCCTGCCAACATTGCAACCCACCACCCACACACCCCTACTCTAAAACCCACCCGATCCCCCTTAAAAAAACCTAACACTACCCCATTGAAGATCACCCTACCTTGAGCCGACTTCAGCCATCCGGACACCGATGGGGCAGAAGAGGACATCCGGACCGGCACAAGTCTTCATCCGATCGGGGCAGAAGAGGTCCTCCATTCAGCAGAAGTCTTCATCCAAGTGGCATCTTCTATTTTCATCCATCCGGCGTGGAGCGGTCCATCTTCAAGATATCCGATGCGGAGTATCCTCTTCTTTCCGACGACTAACGACGAATGAAGGTTCCTTTAATGACGTCATCCAAGATGGCGTCCCTCGAATTCCGATTGGCTGATAGAATTCTATCAGCCAATCGGAATTAAGGTAGGAAAAATCTGATTGGTTGATTTAATCAGCCAATCGGATTGAACTGCCATCCGATTGGCTGATTGGATCAGCCAATAGAATGCAAGGTCAATTCTATTGGCTGATCAAATCAGCCAATCGGATTGAACTTCAATCTGATTGGCTGATTAAATCAACCAATCCAATTTTTCCTACCTTACATCCGATTGGCTGATAGAATCCTATCATCCAATCAGAATTCGAGGGACACCATCTTGGATGATGTCATTTAAAGGAACCTTCATTCGTCGTTAGTCGTCGGAAAGAAGAGGATGCCATGAAGATGGACCCGCTCCGCGCCGGATGGATGAAGATAGAAGATGCCGCTTGGATGAAGACTTCTGCTGAATGGAGGACCTCCTCTGCCCCGATCGATGAAGACTTGTGCCAGTCCGGATGTCCTCTTCTGCCCCATCGGTGCCCGGCTGGCTGAAGACAGCTCAAGGTAGGGAGATCTTCAGGGGGGTAGTGTTAGGTTTTTTTAAGGGGGGTTTGGGTGGGTTAGAATAGGGGTATGTGGGTGGTGGGTTGTAATGTTGGGGGGGTATTGTATTTTCTTTTACAGGTAAAAGAGCTGATTACTTTGGGGCAATGCCCCGCAAAAAGCCCTTTTAAGGGCTGGTAAAAGAGCTGATTACTTTTGTAATTTAGAATAGGGTAGGGAATTTTATTATTTTGGGAGGCATTTTTATTTTATTAGGGGGCTTAGATTAGGTGTAATTAGATTAAAATTCTTGTAATATTTTTTTTATTTTTTGTAATTTAGTGGGGGTATTTTGTATTATAGATCAGTTTATTTAATTGTATTTTAGTTTAGCTAATTGTAGGTAATTTATTTAATTAATTTAATGATAGTGTAGTGTTAGGTTTAATTGTAACTTAGGTTAGGATTTATTTTACAGGTAATTTTGTAATCATTTTAACTAGGTAGCTATTAAATAGTTATTAACTATTTAATAGCTATTGTACCTAGTTAAAATAAATACAAAGTTGCCTGTAAAATAAATATTAATCCTAAAATAGCTACAATGTAATTATTAGTTATATTGTAGCTATATTAGGGTTTATTTTCTAGGTAAGTATTTAGTTTTAAATAGGATTAATTTATTTAATTATAGGAATATTATTTCATTTTATTTAAATTATATTTATGTTAGGGCAGTGTTAGGGTTAGGTTTAGACTTAGGTTTAGGGGTTAATACATTTATTATAGTAGCGGCGACGTTGTGGGCGGGAGATTAGGGGTTAATAATTGTAGGTAGGTGGCGGAAATGTTAGGGAGGGCAGATTAGGGGTTAATAAAATTTATTCTAGTGTTTGCGAGGCGGGAATGCGGCAGTTTAGGGGTTAATACATTTATTATAGTGGCGGCGAGGTCCGGTCGGCAGATTAGGGGTTAATAATTGTAGTTAGGTAGTGGTGACATTGGGGGGCAGATGAGGGGTTAATAAATATAATATAGGTGTCGGCGATGTTAGGGGCAGCAGATTAGGGGTTTATAGGGATAATGTAGGTGGCGGCGGTGTCCGGTCGGCAGATTAGGGGTTACATTTTTTTATTATAGTGTTTGTGATGTGGGGGGGCCTCGGTTTAGGGGTACATAGGTAGTTTATGGGTGTTAGTGTACTTTGTAGCACAGTAGATAGGAGCTTTATATTCCGGAGTTAGCCCATAAAGCTCTTAACTACTGACTTTTTTTTGCGGCTGGAGTCTTGTCGGTAGAGGCTCTACCGCACACTTCTTCCAAGACTCCAAATACCAGCGTTTGGCAAATCCCATAGATAAGATAGGAAACGCAATTGGCGTAAGGGGATCTGCAGTAGCCTGGAGTCGCGGTAAGGAAGTGAGCGGTAGACCCTTTCCTGGATGACTCTAAATACCAGCGGGCGGCCAAAAGCAGCGTTAGGACCCCTTAACGCTGCTTTTGACGGCTAATGCAGAACTCGTAATCTAGGCGATAGATAGGTGTCTGAAAGAAAACAAACCATCCATTACCTAAAATGTTGTATACCAGATATCTTTATTTAAATCTAGAAAAAGCATTAGCTTTTTATATAAAATGTAGACAATGGATGATGGTCATAGTGCTGTGATGTAAAATGAAAAATACATTTATTATGTTCTTTTGAAGACTTTTTATTAAATATTAAAATGACATTAAACACCTTTGTGTTGTTTGTGGAACACTTGTGCTTTTTGTCACACATACCCTAAATTCCTTAACCTGTAAATAATGCAAATCACATAGCAGGTTTAGGTAATCTGCAGCATATTGAAAACCTAGGATCCTTATATTTTTGTCCTTTCTAGGGAGCGTTTTTCTACAAAAGAAAAATGTGTTTTATCTGGCACTGAGTATGACTAGATTCTTTCTTAGACTGAAGTGTGACTGTGGGGCAAATAACTTTTTTTCCCCACTCATGCTTTTTTTATTATTTGAATAAATATATTTTAGATGTTTTACAGATCTGGACTATTACTTTGATAAACAAAGTATTAATTGGTGACAAATGAATTTGAGCAGGTGTCGTGTAAAGAATTAGTCTTTAGAGTTTTCAGTACCTTTTGGGATATGATCCCAGACCTGCCAGAAGATTATTAAAACCTTTGCTGCATCAGTAACTAGAGAAACGCAGGGTGAGTGCACCTGGCAGAAGGTAAGTGTGAGCAATAATATATTTATAAAGAAATATTCAATAGATCACAATAATACATTTATGTCCCTTTAAACAATTTAAAGTAATTTTATGCAGCATAATATTTTCTCCCATGATGCCCTATTTTGGAACAGTTTTAGAACACCTCATTTGTTTGGTACACTTTGTCCAAATCATAAAAGCAAACATGGTTTTCATGTCCCATGTCCTTTAAAACACCTTTAATTCACTTGTATTATAAAATGACTTTGTTCACTTGGTATCATTTGTTTAAAGGCATATGTACATAGCCTCAGCAGCAATGCACTAATGGGGAGCTAGCTGGTAATTGGTGGCTGCACAGATTTGTCTCTAGTCATTGGCTCGACAATGTTTTCAGTTAGCTTCTACTAGTAACTAATAACATTTTGTAACATATTAGCCTGGGTGATTCATTTAGTCATTAAAGGGACACTAAAGTTAAAGGGAATAGGAAAGTCAAAATTAAACTTGCATGATTCAGATAGAGCAGGTCATTTTAGGGCTCTTTTAAATGCACCCCTTTTAGTTTATCTTGGTATTCTTTGTTGAAAAGTATCTGCACACATCTTCAGCAGCAGCACTGGGAGCTAGCTGGTGATTTTTAGCTACACACATTTGCCTCTTGCTATTGGGTCACCAGATGTGGCTGTCAGGTCACATTAGAGCATTGCTGCTGTGACTTTATCTAACTGCAGAGGTTAAACACACAGTTATGTATCAGCAACATAGCATTAAAATGTGCTTTAAAGAGACATGAAACCCAATTTGTCTTTCATTAATCAGATAAACTATTTTATACAACTTTCCAATTTCCTTTTATTGTCAAATATTCTTTGTTTTCTTGTTATCCTTTGTTAAAATGCAGGGAGGAAAGCTCAGAAGCGTGCACGTGTCTGCCGAGCTTTATGGCAGAGTTTGGGCCGCCATCAGGGGGTGACAGGGGTGACTCCTGTCAGGGGCCCAATGAGCCAGGGGGGGCCCATGAGGCAAGAACTAAAAAAAAAAAAAATTTTTTTTTTTTTTTAAATTTGGGCAGCCACCAGTGGGTACTACAGCAGAGTGCTAATTGAACATGGGAAATTATATTACAAGGAGTAAAGTATTAACATTTGAGAGGATTTCTTAGTGTGCACTAAACCACTATGTGCAGTGTGAGACAGACTTGGCACTTTGTACAGTGTGTGCCTGAGTCAGAGGGCAGATCACTTTCATTTGCAGAGGAGGTAGGACTTACTTAGCAAATGTTTTTTATTTCTTTGTGCAATTTTGGATTGTAACTTCAGTGTGGTAGTAGATGTTTGGTGGGGCTAAACATATAATATATAATTCCAGTTTACTGCTCCTTTATGCAAGGACTTTCCAGACGCAAGGAGACATTTTATCTAAGATTTTTACATCTGCATAAAATTTTATACTCTCAGACTAAGATTGCTCAGTGTTTGAAATGAGACAGGTTAGCTTAAAACTGTTCAGTTTATACTACAGCTGACTTAATTTTGAAATACATACCAACAAGCCTAAATCCTGCATTTAACCAGATCTAATGGTATGAGTACCACAGCTTATGGTCCCACCAAGACCATATAGAGTACAGCATTTTCAAAATCCATAAGTACAGCTGACAGCTGGGAAAATTTGTACACTATATTTGAAGTGGTGCTCTTGGTTGGGGAAAAAAACAAACAAACAAACATATGTCAACCTTTTAAAGGTACTTTTCTTCATCTAGCCATCTACCCAGCTCATTAATGTACAATTTTGCATTCACAGAATTATTTTTGTTTGCACATTTACAAATATGATTCTTTAAAAAGTGATCTCTTAATTTCTAAAAAATTATTTATCATGCATGTCACACACTGTTGATTTAGGGGATGCAAGGTGCATACATGTTTCCTCCTGTGAGTGTTTCTGTGGGTGTCTGTGTTTATGTCTTTGTGCTTTGGTTTGTGTCTCTATGAGTGTGTATGTATTTTTTATCTGTGGGTCTCTCTGTGAGGGTGGGTGTGTATGTCTTTGTGCATTTTCTCTGGATGTCTGTGAGCGTGTGTGCATAAGTCTTTGAGCTTTTTCTGTGGGTGTCTCTGTGAGGGTGTGTGTATGTTTGTCTTTGTGTATTTTCTATGGATGCCTCTGTGAGGGTAGGTGTGTATGTCTGTTTTCTGTGGATGTCTCTGTGAGGGTGTGTGTTTTATGTGGGTGTCTCTGTGAGGGTGTGTGGATGTCTTTGTGTGTTTTCTGTGGATATCTCAGTGAGAGTGTGTGTATGTATGTCTTTGTGTGTTTTTTATGTGGTTGTCTCTGTGTGTGTGTGTGTATGTCTTTGTGTGTTTTCTGTGGGTGTCTGTGTGTGTGTGTATGTCTTTGTGTGTTTTCTGAGGCTGTCTCTGTTGATGTTTCCTTGGGTGTATGTGCAAGTTTGAGTTTGTGTGTGTGTGTGTGTCCATTGTCTGTTCCTTTTTAGGACATTTTGACCTTACTACTAATTATTCACATATTTCTACAGACTTTGAGACTAACAAGACCTTTCCGGAAGTAACCAATCCATCATTTAACCTTTAAATTATTATTTAGGCAGTTCAAGGCCCTTCCTTTCAGCCACTGCATGCTGTTGTCATAATTTAGTTATCTTCCTTTACGAAAAGATAATCAGAACTCCATATATTGTTTTCTAAATCTCCTTTTTTTTACAAAACTGTAGTTTACCTCATTACTTGTCATGTCAATTTAAACAAGTACTGAGTGTTTGGGTGTCTGTGTCTGTGTGTGTTTCTTTGTGTGTCTGCTAGAGTGTCTATATGTGAATCCTTATGTGTGAGTGTGTGTGTGTGTGTTTCAGTGTATGAGTGTGTCTGTGTATGTTACTACCTTTACAACATTTCCAAGTTTAAATAGACAATTAAAGGGACACTGAACCCAAATTTTTTCTTTCATGATTCAGATAGAGCATGCAATTTTAAGCAACTTTCTAATTTACTCCAATTATCCATTTTTCTTCGTTCTCTTGCTATCTTTATTTTAAAAAGAAGGCATCTAAGCTTTTTTATTAGTTCCGAACTCTGGATAGCACTTTTTTATTGGTTGATGAATTTATCCACCAATCAGCAAGAGCAACCCAGGTTGTTCACCAAAAATGGGCCGGAATCTAAACTTACATTCTTGCATTTCAAATAAAGATACCAAGAGAATGAAGAAAATTTGATAATAGGAGTAAATTAGAAATTAGAATTAGAAATTAGAATCACAAAATAAAACAATTGGGTTCAGTGTCCCTTTAAGAATAAAGTGCATATACGTTTTAGTCACTTCGTCAAAAATGGCACATGTCAAAGGAGGGGGGGGGGGCACTGATCAATGGTTGAGTCAGGGACACCAAAATTTCTAGTTACGGCCCTGGTTGACTGACAAAGGTTTACTAAAGTATTCCTGAGCCCATGTCAGCATATCCATTACAGAGTCATGACGGTTTTTGAGACAGTGACATTATAGGGATCAGAGATCACGCGTATTCAGAAGTGGTTTTTAGGTCTTGCCCTTACGCTCCAAGATTTGACCAGTTTCTTTGAATCTTTTCATTATATTGGCATAAATTACAAGGGTTGCATTATGGCTCAGCCTTAATAGCACATTAGTTATGGTTATTGCGCCGGCAGAATGTATCCCCCATAGAAAACAATGGAGACAAGAAAAGATGTTTAAAATCTACACATTGCTTCATCACATTCCCCATACAACATAATGGTCAAAACAACAAATCATGTCAAATATTCAATTTCTCATTTCTAATATATCCGAAAAACAATGTTTTTAAAAATATGTTAGGATCTGCTTCATGGATGAAATATCCGTATTAGCAACTTCGAAAAGGATTTGTTACATCTTACAAATACAATAGGTTCTAACATCATTAAGTTTTAATTTGCAATACCAAATTAAGATAATGGCTATAGTTCTGCACTATTACATCATCGCATTATACACATTCCTTTAAAAAATATGTGGATTGTAAACATCAATTTGCTATAGGAATCAATGGGAGTCTGAAAGCAGCGAAAGCTCATGTTCTGTGCTGCCCGATATCCCATTGATTTCTATGGTAGAATAAAAGTTCATTTACACCTAAAACCCTAACATAAGCCTCGAGTCTAAACACCCCTAATCTGCTGCCTCGACATCGCCTCAACCTACATAATATTATTAACACCTATCCCGCCGCTCCTTGACCCCACCGCAACTAAATAAAAGTATTAACCCCTATACCGCCACTCCCCAAGCCCACCGCAACTAAATAAATGTATTAACCCCTATACCACCGCTCCCAGAGCCCATTGCAAATAAATAAAGTTATTAACCCCTAGGACCCCGCCAAAACTAAATAAATGTATTAACCCCTAAACCCCTGGCCTCCTACATCACTACCACTTACTAAACCGATTAACCCCTAAACCGCCAGCCCCCCACATCGCCATAAACTAAATTAAGCTATTAACCCCTAAACCTAACAACCCACTAACTTTACATTAAATATTAACTCATCTTTATCTTATAATAAATTTAAACTTACCTTTAGAATTAAAATAAACTATATTAAACTAGTAATGAACCTGCCCTAACTATGATACTAAAATTACATTAAACTATATTAAACTATTCATTAATCTACCCTAACAATTATACTAAAATTACATTAAATTACATTAAACTATATTAAACTATTCAGTTACCTACCCTATTATACTAAAATTACATTAAACTAACAATTAAATTATTTAAATCTACAATAAAGAATTACTAAGTTACAAAAAAATAACAACTAAGTTACACAAAATAAAAAATAAAATATCAAATATTTAAACTAATTACACCTAATCTAATAGCCCTATGAAAATAAAAAAAGCCCCCCCAAAATAAAAAAAACCCTAGTCTACAATAAACTACCAATGGCCCTTAAAAGGTCCTTTTGTGGGGCATTGTCCCAAAGAAATCAGCTCTTTTAACTGTAAATAAAAATACAAATACCCCCCCAACAGTAAAACCCACCACCCACATAACCAACCCCCCAAATAAAAACCTAACAAACCTAAGCTTCCCATTGCACTGAAAAGGGCATTTGTATGGGCATTGCCCTTAAAAGGACATTTAGCTCTTTTTCAGCCCAAACCCTTAATCTAAAATTAAAACCCACCCAATAAACCCTTAAAAAAACACTAACCCCCGAAGATCCACTTACAGTTTTTGAATACCCGACATCCATCCTCAACGAAGCAGCAGAAGTCATCAATGAAGCCGGCAGAAGTCTTCATCCAAGCGTGCCAAAGTCTTCATCCAATCGGGCAGAACTCTCCATCCTGATGGCATCTTCTATCTTCATCCATATGGCGCGGAGTGACTCCATTTTCAAGATATATCGCGGAGCATCCTCTTCTTACAATGTCTTCTGAAGAATGAAGTTTTCCTTTAAATGACATCATCCAAGATTGCATCCCTTAGGAATTAAGGTGGAAAAAATCCTATTGGCTGTTGCAATCAGCCAATATGTTTGAGCTCACATTCTATTGGTTATTCCAATCAGCCAATAGAATGTGAGCTCAATCCTATGGGCTGATTGGATCAGCCAATAGGATGAAAGCTCAATCCTATTGGCTTATTGCAACAGCCAATAGGATTGTTTCCCCCTTAATTACTATTGGCTGATAACATTCTATCAGCCAATAAGAATGTAAGGGACGCCATCTTGGATGATGTCATTTAAAGGGAAACTTCATTCTTCAGAAGACGTCGTAAGAAGAGGATGCTCTGAGCCGGATGTCTTGAAGATGGAGCTGGATGGATGAAGATAGAAGATGCAGGCTGGATGAAGACTACTTAAGGCTTGGATGAAGTCTTCGGCCCACTTGGATGAAGACTTCTGCCGGCTTTGCTGAGGACTTCTGCCGCTTCGTTGAGGATGGATGTCCGGTCTTCAAAAACTGTAAGTGGATCTTCGGGGGTTAATGTTAGGTTTTTTTAAGGGTTTATTGGGTGGGTTTTATTTTTAGATTTGGGGTTTGGGCTGAAAAAGAGCTAAATGAGCAATGCCCATACAAATGCCCTTTTCAGGGCAATGGGAAGCTTTGTTTTTTTAGATAGGTTTTTATTTGGGGAGTTGGTTGTGTGGGTGGTGGGTTTTACTGTTGGGGATATTTGAATTTTTATTTATAGTAAAAAGAGCTGATTTCTTTGGGGCAATGCCCCGCAAAAGGCTCTTTTAAGGGCCATTGGTAGTTTATTGTAGGCTATGTTTTTTTTTATTTTGGGGGGGCTTTTTTATTTCATAGGGCTGTTAGATTAGGTGTAATTAGTTTAAATATTTGATCATTTATTTTTTATTTTGTGTAACTCAGTGTTTTTTATTTTGTGTAACTTAGTGTTTTTTATTTTGTGCAACTTAGTTGTTATTTTTTTGTAACTTAGTAATTTTTAATAGTAGATTTAAATAATTTGAGTAGGGTTAGGTGTTTAAATATGTAATATAGTTATTGTAATTGTTAGTTTAATGTAATTTTAGTATAATAGGGTATGTTAATGAATAGTTTAATATAGTTTAATGTAATTTAATGTAATTTTAGTATAATATTTAGGGTAAATTAATGAATAGTTTAATATAGTTTAATGTATTTTTAGTAAAATAGTTAGGGTTCATTAGTAGTTCAATATAGTTTATTTTAATTCTAAAGGCAAGTTGAAATTTATTATAAGATAGGGATGTTGTAATTTTAATGTAAAGTTAGCGGGTTGTTAGGTTTAGGGGTTAATAGCTTAATTTAGTTTATGGCGATGTTGGGGGCTGGCGGTTTAGGGGTTCATTTGTTTAGTAAGTGGTAGTGATGTGGGAGGCCAGGGGTTAAGGGATTAATAAAGTTATTTAGTTGCGGAGGGCTCCGGGAGCGGAGGGATATGGGTTAATAACTTTATTTAGTTGTGGTGGGCTCCGGGAGGAGCAGGATATGGGTTAATACTTCTATTTAGGTTGCGGCGGGGTAGGGGTTAATACATTTATTTATACAAAACAAAACAGAGTAGCTGCACTCAAATACTTATTATAAAAGAAACAGGTGCTGCCTAGAAAATAATATTTTCCCAAACATAGCAAGAGAGTGGATTCCCCAAATTGAGGGGTTTCCAAAAGTCTAGGCTTAATCAGCACAACCGTTAGTAATAACAACTCAAGAGACATAAGTGTCAAAAATATAAAAATATCCTTTAATAAATCACACAATTCACAGACATACCACATTCATGCATGGGATCCCAGTAATAAAAAGTCAATAGACTGAGAGCAAACTTCTGGTGCACCAGGGTGAACTGGATACGTATATATATTAACCAGTGGTATTAGATATTTGTAATCCACAAAAGAGATAGTTCCATATCTTTAGAGTCCCCAAAGTGCCGCTCTGCTGAACTAGCCAGACCAAACCCTCGACCCAAAAACAGTGATCGAATCACCTTTCAAAGCATACTTTTTCAAGCCGTGTGTGTTATTCACAGGTGCATCAATTGGTATTTCCTTCTTGACCACATTTGGTAAATAGTACTACCTGTGTTTGTAGTGCCAACGGCAGGATCTTCAATGCTTACATGGAGCGCGGTCTTACAGGGCAGGTCGGGGCTAGTCGGGATCCAATGCTGTGGAAACAAAAAAGAGAGGCTGCAAACACAGGTAGTACTATTTACCAAATGTGGTCAAAAAGGACTTTAACAGACAAGAGACAAATGATATTGGTTTCTGCCTGTCGAAAACCTTAAGTCTCGATAATTCCCTTCAGCGGCTATGTGCATGGAAGTTTTAGGTCTCATGACTGCAGCATTAGAAAGAAGTATCTCGACTACTTTCTTGGGTGGAATACAACTCCTGTCTAATTTCTGTGATACATATCTCAGGTGTAGAATTGTGAAGCGGATTATCTCAGTCTCTCCATCCAGATGTATTTTGTCAGATTGTACAGATGTGGGGTCTCCCCGAAATTGATCTGATGGCTTCCCATCTAAACAAGAAGCTTCCCAGGTACCTTTCCAGGTCCAGGGATCCTCATGCGGAGATGGTAGATGAGTTAGCAGTTCCTTGGTTTTACCAACCTGCTTACATTTTTCCGCCTCTAGTTCTTCCAAGATCATATTGGAACAATTGCATGTGTTTCTGATAGCACCAGCATGGCTTCACAGGTTTTAGTATGCGGATCTTGTCTGGATGTCCAGTTGCCAACCTTAGCCACTTCCTTTAAGGCCGGAACTTCTGGGGCCCATTTATCAAGCTCCGTATGGAGCTTGAGGACCCATGTTTCTGTCGAGCCCTCAACACCAGTTATGAAGCAGCGGTCTAATGATCGCTGCTCCATAACCTTTTCACCTGCTCTGAGGAGGCAGACAGACATAGCCGCAATTCAACCCGATTAAATACGATCGGGTTGATTGACACCCCCTGCTAGCGGCCGATTGGCTGTGAATCTGCAAGGGGGCGGCATTGCACCAGCAGTTCACAAAAGCGGCTGGTGCAATGCTGAATGCAGAGAGCGTATTGTTCTCCGCATTCAGCGATGTCTGTCGGACATGATCCACTGATCGGAACATGTCAGACAGACACATAATAAATAGGCCCCTCTGTCTCAAGGGCCATTTTTCCATCAGGATCTTAAATCGCTAAATTTGAAGGCATGGAATTGGAAAGCTTAGTACTTAGTCATAGAGGTTTCTCTGACTCAGTGATTAATACTATGCTACAGGCTTGTAAGTCTGTTTCAAGGAAGATTTATTATCGGGTTTGGAAAACCTATATTTCATGGTGTTTTTCTCATAAATTCTCTTGGCATTCTTTTAGGATTCCTAGAATTTTACAATTTCTTCAGGATGGTTTGGATAAAGGTTTGTCTGCAAGTACCTTGAAGGGAAAAATCTCTGCTCTTTCTGTTTTATTTCATCGAAAGATTGCTAAATTTCCTGATATTCACTGTTGTGTTCAGACTTTGGTTTGTATCAAGCCAGTTTTTAAATCAATCTCTCCTTAATTTGGTTTTGAAGGCTTTGCAGGCTCCTCCTTTTGAGCCTATGTATTCTTTTGATATTAAACTACTTTCTTGGAAAGTGTTGTTTATTTGGCTATCTCTTCAGCTAGAATAGTTTCTGAATTGTCTGCTCTCTTTGGTGAGTCTCCTTTTCTGATTTTCCATCAGAAAAGCACAATTTTATTTCCAGTTCCTCTTTTTTTTGTATGCTTTTTTACTCCTTATTTTATCACCTGATACCAATTATTGACCACCTTTCAGGTCGATAACTGATAACAGGGGCCAATATTCTGTACATTTAAAGTTTAGAAAAATCAACACAATTTCTACACAAAAGTAAACAACTGTGACAAATAAATTGTTTGAAAATTAACTTATTAAATTGCTTCCCAAAACATAGAAAATGGCATAAATCTCTTTTAAACTGCACACTGATATAAAATGAAATTTAAGTCACTACTGCAAAGCTAGACACTACACAATTTCTTCAGTACTCCCAGTTAAGTAGAAAGTATTATAGTGCAGAAAGCAAGCATGTTCTCCTGTTAAACGGCTTCTGTTTTTTTCACATATTGCTGCCACTTCACTAAAAACACGCTCACTTGGTACACTTTACAGATAAGGGTTAAAAGTAATATATATATATATATATATATATATATATATATATATATATATATATATACATATATATATATATATGTACTGCCACTTGACAGAGAAAGAAAGTACATGCTGGAATATCAGTGCTAGATTTATTTTTTTGCAATATTTACTGGATTGCAAATACCTTCCCCGGTACTGAGGAGTGGACTGTAAGTTTCTTTATTATGTCACCTATGGGCAATTTTATACAGGTGTAACAGTGCCATCTAAGGGTCAAAGCATTGCTATCCACTGCTAGAGAATTTTGATACTAGTCTCCTATACTGCATAGCATTCTACTCACGGTTTGTTGTTGCGGACATTTAATTGATGTGCCTGAACTATCATTTTATTAACCCCTTGAGTGCTAACGATGGCTCTGAGCCATCACAAATTGTCTCAGTCAGGTTCTAACGAAGGCTCAGAGCCGTCGCTAGCACTCTCCCACCTTCAGGGAGATCTTGAGGCTCCCACACGCTCCTACCCCGGCAATCTGGTCTGCATAGTGACAGGCATCGCTGGGGCTTCACGTTTGCATGGTGACATCACGCTCATTAACGTCACCACACAACTTATTTAAAAAAATACAATAGAAAAAATAGGTAAATTGGGAATGCTGCTTAGAAGCCTGTATCTCAGGCATCTTAGCAGCTACAGACCCCCCAAGACCCACCATTGGAAAGGTAATCGCCTAAGTCTTGGGGATCTGAAAAAAAGTTAAAAAAATATATATATTTAAAAAATTTAAAACCCCTCAAAGCTCAGCACCAAGGTGGGAAAGTGCTTAGCACTCAAAGGCTTAAATGTTTTTTTTCTATGCCCATGAAAGGGGAAAATAAAATATTTAAATTAAAAAAATTGTCAAATATAGCAGCTTTAGTGAAATGTTTTGCAAATGTGTAAAATGTATCAGAATGCAACAAATAATGTTCTATTGTGACGGCAATTAACAAGCAGATTGAATTTATGTATTGCTGACCCCTATGACCAAATCAAAAAGTAATTTATTTCTGTGTACTTTAGGGAAACTATGTAGCTTTATGTGCCACTTAAAGGGACAGTTTACTCAAAAATCCCCCCCCCCCCTTTAATTTGTTCTCATTGATCCACTTTACCTGCTGCAGTGTATTAAATTGTTTACAAGTATTTCCATTACCCTTATATTGGCATTTGAAATAGTTGATTTAGCCTGTGGTATCCCCACCTATTCTGAAAGTTTTTGGCCTCGAGGTCAAGCTGTGTTAACACTGCCAGTAGAAGAAATTACACTCCCAGTGGGTTATAGAAGAGATAAGGTAATATAATGTAAAAGGGACACTGAACCCAAATTTTTTTCTTTTGTGATTCAGATAGAGCATGCAATTTTAAGCAACTTTCTAATTTACTCCTATTATTAATTTTTCTTCATTCTCTTGCTATCTTTATTTGAAAAAGAAGGCATCTAAGCTATTTTTTTTGTTCAGAACCATAGACAGCACTTGTTTATTGGTGGGTGAATTTATCCACCAATCAGCAAGAACAACCTAACTTGTTCACCAAAAATGGGTCGGCATCTAAACTTACATTTCAAATAAAGATACCAAGAGAATGAATACAATTTAAAAATAAGAGTAAATTAGAAAGTTGCATAAAACTGCATGCTCTATCTGAATCACAAAAGAAAAAATTTGGGTACAGTGTCCCTTTAATTATTCATTGTTCTCTTCAAGTATTGGTGATTGTTTTGTGGACAGATATAAGATAAGGAAGAAGGTATAAGTACACAATGTGATAAAGTAATGATTATATCTACAAACTCAACCCATATTAGGTTGTGGCTTCAAAACACAAAACCAGCTAATTCATATTCCCAAATAAGCCTTAAAAAAGCAAATCTCATACATTTTATACTCTGCAGCTGGTAAAAAAAGTAATTGGAAACACATTAAAGGAAAAACATTTTTACAGTATAAAGATCACATTTTCTATTTCACAAATCATTTTGTTTATGCAAGTCCATCTACTGCCATTGGTGGTATGGTAGTTGGTAACTGAGCTCCCTGGAACACCTGGGCTTGGACTCTTTTATCAGTGCTATTTATTATTACATGCTTTGTCCAGCTTATATGTGCTATAGATGGTTTGTGTGATGATGTGTGTTGCTTAAAACTACACTGGGCTACATTTCTTTTGGTTTGCTCCATATCGGTAATATTAGTAAGTTTCTGGCCAACACCGATATTCTAGAAATTCCAAATATCGGCCCTATCGGTCTATCCATTATATATACAAAATAAATGCCCATAACAAGGCTATATAGGGGCCGATTTAGTAAGGGCCGAATGGCCCCTGTTTCCGTGAGAGCCTTCAGGCTCGCCGGAAACAGCAGTTATGAAGCAGCAGCCTTAAGGCCACTGCTCCTTAACAGGTCCACTGCCTCTGAGGCTGCAGTCTGCAATCCGCATGATCCTATACGATTGGGTTAATTGACACCCCCTGCTAGTGACGTATCTGCAGGGGGCAGCATTGCACAAACAGTTCAATAGAAATACCTTAAATACCTTTGTTCTTCACTTAGTAGAACATTTTATTTTTATTTTTAAATCTATATATGTGTGTGTATATATATATATATATATATATATATATATATATATATATATATAGTTACGTTAACAAGTGAAGAACAAAGACAATTTTATTATTTGTTAATATACCTTCCGCTTTAGTGCCGTTGTCCTAGCAAACCTTAGTGTTAGCACGTGAGTGAAAGCAAGATACGGGTTTTGTAGCGCATCCCATATAAAGTCTATGGGGAGTGGAAGTTAGCGAGGTTGAGCTATCCAGTGACGTGCAGTGACGTCAGAGGCTGGTGAGGCAGTAGCTAGGATACACCTTCATTCTTTAGATATCCTTTGTTGAAGAAATAGCAATGCACATGGGTGAGCCAATCGCATGAGGTATCTATATGCAGCCACCAATCAGCAGCCACTGAGCATATTTAGATATGATTATCAAAAAAGGATATCAAAAGAATGAAGAAAATTAGATATTAGATGTAAATTGGAAAGTTATTTAAAATGGCATGCTCTTTATAAATCATGAAAGAAAACATATGGGTTTCATGCCCCTTTAAATGGTGTCTTGGAAAACTGGTCAACTTAGTAAACATCTGATTTTAGAGACAGAGGGGAGAGACAGAGGAGAGAGAGGGGAGAGACAGAGGAGAGAGAGAGATAGAGACAGAGGAGAGAGAGAGACACAGAGGGGATAGAGACAGATGTCACTATTTAAAAGAACTATAACCTTTCTGATTACTAATCAGAAAGGTTATAGTTCTTTTAAATATAGTGACATTTGCATTTTAGAAGACAATAGCCAAAATGTATTTTATATATATATATATATTAGGGCTGTCAAAAATAATCGTCACACCGATGCATCACGATGCAGCAGTGAACGATTCTGCATCGATGCAGTGAAGGCTCTTAATCGATTCCGGGTCAGTGACGTCATGGGCAGGGGATTCGGTATGTGAGGAAATGAGTCTTGTACTGTCAGTTTCCTGTTTTACTCATTGCTCCGTTTTTAAACTTCACTGTTGTTATGGAGCCACAATATAAGCCTTTCCAAGCCGCCTCCTCCCCTGTATGTCAGTTCGTTTATTTTTTTTATTGCAAGTACTGGGAGTTTGGTTTGCCCTCCCTTCACTGACTGCTGCTTTATTTAATACTATTGGTATTGGTAGTACTAGCAGTCAGTGCCTATCACTGTTCTACGTAGTGCAATATCGTGCTCGTCAGAGAGAGACTCTCGGTAGCCAGTGTCACAGGAATTCATATAATCCCTCTGAATTAGCTGCTGATAACGTAGAACAGTGATAGGCACTGACTGCTAGTACTACCAATACCAATAGTATTAAATAAAGCAGCAGTCAGTGAAGGGAGGGCAAACCAAACTCCCAGTACTTGCAATAAAAAAAATAAACGAACTGACAGGTGACATAGAACAGGCAACTCCCAGATAGGCACCATTAACCCCATACATGCCAGGCGAGTCTGACAGGGAACTCCTGTGATTCAGGACTTCCTGTGCACACTGCGCAGATATCTGACCCAGAGAGAATTACCAATAGACCTCCTCTCACATGTTCCGGTCAGGAATTTTTATGACACCTATCCTAAAGAGCCGACAGCAGCCTCATGTAAACAGTGAATCTTTTCTTGTATTATCGATTCACTGTTTACTGTTGCGGTCTCTGCTGCATGTTTCCTCTCTGTCAGATCCCTAGCCCAAACGAGCATTTGAGGGTTGCTGTAAAACTTTTGACTTACTGTATCTAATAGAAACCCTCAAATGCTCGTTTGGGCTAGGGATCTGACAGAGAGGAAACATGCAGCAGAGACCGCAACAGTAAACAGTGAATCTATAATACAAGAAAAGATTCACTGTTTACATGAGGCTGCTGTCGGCTCTTTAGGATAGGTGTCATAAAAATTCCTGACCGGAACATGTGAGAGGAGGTCTATTGGTAATGCTCTCTGGGTCAGGTTTCAGATGTCTGCATGTACTCCGTGAGAATGTTTGAGTGAGTACACTGCTGCTGGTTATATTTTCCTTTGTAAAATAAATCTACAGATACATTTCTGTGCATATTGTAGTATTATGTTTATAAGTGCTCTTCCATCTTACACAGTTGTTTAAAAGATTATTATATATATATATATATATATATATATATATATATATATATATACAATGTGTGTATGTATGTATATATATATATATATATATATATATATATATATATATATATATATATACACATACATACACACACACACATATATAATATATATATATATATATATATATATAAATATATATATATATATATATATATATATATAAAATATGGAATAGAACAAGATCATGAAAATCATGGGCAGTAATCGTGATGCATCGCGATGCATCGTAGAATCGAATCGTATCGAATCGTTACAATGATAATCGTAATCGAATCGAATCGTGAGACAAGTGAAGATGCGCAGCTCTAATATATATATATATATATATATATATATATATATCTCAAAGGCAGGCACTCTCTGGTTTTCATATATCACAAATTCTTGTTTATTAAAGGTTTCTGGGTTAACCCCTTCCTCTGACCATCCCACGAAACATTACCTTTAATAAACAAGAATTTGTGATATATGAAAACCAGAGAGTGTCTGCCTATCTTTGAAGTTTATATGGAGTCTGTAGTGCACTTTGGACACTGATATTGGGTTAAGTGAGTGCTGGTTCCTGGATTGGACTCTATATAATAATAATAAAAAAAAGTATGAAAAAATATTTCATTTAGCAAGTGTCAGTGCTGCTTTATGCACCAGCTGTTGGACTTGTTGATATTCATAAGTTGCACATCAAAACATATTTGCATGCAAGAGCATATAACCAATAGGTGCCCAAAATCATACAAGAGAGTGTGGCACTGCTTCTATGCAAATTGTTAAAATACATTTTTCATGAAATAAAATAAGGTTGATTAGTGTTTTGATCCTTTGTTAAAAATAGTGTTTTATTTTAAAGGTGTAGTTTTATCACTCCCTTAAACAAGAAGGTTTTTATACATCAGCCCTAAAACCCAGAAGAAAAAAGATAAAGTATAGTATATAAAAAATAGAGTCCTATGCAATTGCTATTTCAGCACTAATGTATTGGACAGCTCCACAATGCTCCTCTGCCTGCAAATCCAATCACACAGGCTGACCACAAACACAAGATAAGTGCTTTACATCCAATAAATAATCCTGTGGAGACTATTTACTAAAGTGCAAAGGGATCAATCACATTTTAGTGAACAGGCTCCAAAAGAAAAATATAAAAAATTATATATGACTTTGGCTGTTTTTCTTATCAATAAGTTCATTTAACTATGTAGCCCTCTATTATTATGAGATGTAAACCACATTAGGATGAAAACACAACAGGGATGGGAGGAATTTTGTTCTGTTATCTCACAATATATAAATTTGTGATCTCATTATGACAGCTTACCTGAATTAATGTAACTGTTCCACAGGACACTCTGTGAGAGTCTGACTCCCCCCACGCCAGCCTGAGAGACCAGAAGCTGAATAATTAGGCTGAGTCATTGTAGGCAGGGTGTTGTCTTCTGACATTCCAGTCTGAGTTCAACTGAAAGCTCAGCAGAAGAAACTTCTAAATCTAAACATACAGCCTCTCTGCCACTAGTAACTTATGTGATCTCTCACAACAAGGAAGTGCTGATGTAATACTAGACTCGTATAGTGTCAGTGTAAGCTCCTCTGACTGCAAATCCAATTACATCAGCACTTCCTTGTTGTGAGAGATCACATAAGTTACTAGTGGCAGAGAGGCTGTATGTTTAGATTTAGAAGTTTCTTCTGCTGAGCTTTCAGTTGAACTCAGACTGGAATGTCAGAAGACAACACCCTGCCTACAATGACTCAGCCTAATTATTCAGCTTCTGGTCTCTCAGGCTGGCGTGGGGGGAGTCAGACTCTCACAGAGTGTCCTGTGGAACAGTTACGTTAACTTTGCTGAATAATTAGGCTGGGATCAGACAAGGAAATACTGAGTACGCTTTATTTATTCAAAAGTAAGCGCATGCACAGTATAGTGATGAATTCAAATACAAAACCATCACTGCTTCTCCTCCCTTTCGTCAAATATCAGGAAAAAAAAAATATTTGTTGTCTATGACGTTTACACCTCTGCCCGCCGCCTTAATAAATATGTTCAAACACAAAACATGTGACCTTTTTAAAATTTCTATTTTCTAAATAATAGCAATAATAATATCATTAATAAAAACAGTACCGAGTACCAAATATAGATAATAAAGTTCCTGGTAAGGTGCGGTGCAATGTTTTTTTTTTAACCCCATTTGAACATTAACAGTTTTAGATGATTTACCTGGCTTATACTGCATTTTTCACAGCCTCAAGGCAATAGATGCCTGAGCCACCACACGCACCTCCGCTCCTGAGCCTGAGGACTCCGGCTGATACACTGAAGTGAGCTGAGCTGCTGATGTGATGACTCGATGGGCACTGTCTGACAGTCTGAGACTCGCTGACGCTCAATCTGCGCCTCATAATTTCCCGCCCGGCAGTCACTCAGACATGCTCATGTCTGATTGGCTGTGGGGCGGGCAGGGCTCCAGAGGCTTGAACAGACAAGCCTCCGGTGGGAGCAGTATGGGCCGCAAGAGAGACTGCATTAGCTCTTATTCGCCACTGAGTGGCAGTCTCTTGCAGCCCATACAACACATACATTCATATTGCGCAATGGAAGGATAGCTGGCCTCCCCTTTCTTGCGCAATATGAATGTAATATTATGTTTTGTTTTTTTTAAACATAAAAAGTCAATAAAGTACTGCATTTGGTGGAGGGGTGGGGGGTACGGGGGGTCACCTTTAAAGGAAAAAAAAATGGGGAAAAAAATGTTTATTTTTTATTTTTATTTTTTTATTATTATTATTAAAAGGCTGTAATACATCACATTGGCCAGGGGAGGCACTGCCTCCCCTGCCTCCTATGAGTGCACGTCACTGGAGCTATCCGACCTCCAGATGCTATTGCTACAACTTGTAATACAAGAGCAGGAATAGGAGGGCTATTGATTTAAATTTTTACACATGGGATGGGAGCACAGTATATAGGGCATAGAAAGTGAAAAAAGCAGAGAGTTTAGCACTTTCCTAAAGATTCACTAAAGATAGGTGAGTGCCTTTAAGCTTTTTAGTCTCACAAAATAATTATCATTCTTTGGAGCCTATTTTCTAGAGAAATGAGAGAATGATGAGCTTGGGTAAAACATTGCTTAGCACATCATACGTATTGGTAAGGTAAGACACACTGGCCTAGATTTATAGTTGGGCGGTAGCCGTGAAAACCAGCGTTAGAGGCTCCTAACGCTGGTTTTGGGCTACCGCTGGTATTTAGAGTCAGTCATTAAAGGGTCTAACGCTCACTTTCCAGCTGCGACTTTTCCATACCGCAGATCCCCTTAGGTCAATTGCGTATCCTATCTTTTCAATGGGATCTTTCTAATGCTGGTATTTAGAGTCGTGGCTGAAGTGAGCATTAGAAATCTAACGACAAAACTCCAGCCGCAGAAAAAAGTCAGTAGTTAAGAGCTTTCTGGGCTAACGCCGGTTCATAAAGCTCTTAACTACTGTGCTCTAAAGTAAACTAACACCCATAAACTACCTATGTACCCCTAAACCGAGGTCCCCCCACATCGCCGCCACCCTATTAAAATGTTTTAACCCCTAATCTGCCGCTCCGTACGCCGTCGCCAACTACTTTATCCCTATGTACCCCTAATCTGCTGCCCCTAACACCGCCGACCCCTATATTATATTTATTAACCCCTAATCTGCCCCCCACAACGTTGCCGCCAGCTACCTACAATAATTAACCCCTAATCTGCCGACCGGACCGCGCCGCTATTATAATAAAGTTATTAACCCCTAATCCGCCTCACTCCCGTCTCAATAACCCTATAATAAATAGTATTAACCCCTAATCTGCCCTCCCTAACATCGCCGACACCTAACTTCAAACATTAACCCCTAATCTGCCGACCGGAGCTCATCGCTATTCTAATACATTTTTTAACCCCTAAAGCCAAGTCTAACCCTAACCCTAACACTCCCCTAAGTTAAATATAATTTAAATCTAACTAAATAAATTAACTATTATTAAATAAATTATTCCTATTTAAAGCTAAATACTTACCTGTAAAATAAACCCTAATATAGCTACAATATAAATTATAATTATATTGTAGCTATTTTAGGATTTATATTTATTTTACAGGTAACTTTTTAATTATTTTAACCAGGTACAATAGCTATTAAATAGTTAATAACTATTTAATAGCTACCTAGTTAAAATAATTACAAATTTACCTGTAAAATAAATCCTACCCTAAGTTACAATTAAACTTAACACTACACTATCAATAAATAAATAAACTACCTACAATTATCTACAATTAAACCTAACACTACACTATCAATAAATTAATTAAATAAACTACCTACAAATAAATACAATTAAATAAACTAACTAAAGTACAAAAAATAAAAAAGAACTAAGTTACAAAAAATAAAAAAATATTTACAAACTTTAGAAAAAAATTACAACAATTTTAAACTAATTACACCTACTCTAAGCCCCCTAATAAAATAACAAAGACCCCCAAAATAAAAAAATGCCCTACCCTATTCTAAAATATAAAAGTACAAAGCTCTTTTACCTTACCATGCAGGGGTCAGTGATAGCGGGGGCGGCAGATTAGGGGTTAATAAGTGTAAGGTTAGGGGTGTTTAGACTCGGGGTACATGTTAGAGTGTTAGGTGCAGACGTAGGAAGTGTTTCCCCATAGAAAACAATGGGGCTGCGTTAGGAGCTGAACGCGGCTTTTTTCCAGGTGTTAGGTTTTTTTTTCAGCTCAAACAGCCCCATTGTTTTTCTAGCACGTTTTTTAAGCTGGCCGCGTCCGTAAGCACCGCTGGTATCTAGAGTTGCAGTGGCGTTAAATTATGCTCTACGCTCCCTTTTTGGAGCCTAACGCACTGAAAACCCTGCCATTCTGTGAACTCTAAATACCAGCGGTATTTAAAAGGTGCGGGGGAAAAAAGCACGCGTAGCTAACGCACCCCTTTGGCCGCAGAACTCTAAATCTAGGCCACTGTAACTAGAAATATTGGAGAGCCTGTTCTAGCTTTAGTGAATGTAAGCTTTTGATTACAGGATACACATAGGCTACATGATGGGGAGATATGTAATTCTGGTTCTTGCACTATAATAACGGGATGTGCAATGTACCAGAATATATTTTAATTTATATCACAGTATTTTGGTATCACTATAAATAGTACCTGTTTTTTATTGTAGCCAGGTAACTTCTCTCCAGAATATTCTATGCTAAGGAGATGCATGTGCAGAGCATGAGCCATGGCGTACACTGCATTATAAACGTGGTATGATGTATCTTTACGTGGAAGCAGAATCTGTTCCTTTCCTGTGCAGTTTCTGAGAGACTGATTGTAAGCAATTTTGTATAAAATGTTACTCAGAGGTTTTAAGGACAAACATTTGAAATTTAATATCCATAGTTCCATAAGCAACAAGTCATCTGGATATTTCGAAGGACTGATATCGCTAAGTAAATGCTCCATCCCTGGAATACTCATTCTGACAACATCTAAGTATAAACTGTTATTAAATAACTCCCCGTTGTTAATTAAAAGGAATTCCTGAGTTACAGCCGAAGAAGGTAAAATAATAAAAGTCTTGTTGGAGAGCAGTTTAGAAACACCAACTAAAAATACAATAGAGTTTCCTGAAAGTGTCCCACAATGAACGATAACTGAAGATTTTGAATTTTTTAATATATTGTTATATGCTTTCAGGTTTTTGTGATTAAATCCATACGTTTCATCATTTACCTTTATTATGTACTCAATACAGATCCCTCGTTTACTAGTTTGTTTAACCAGTTCCTCAGTCTCTTTCTCACCACTATCCAGCTCAGAGGCAAATACTCCAATCCAGGTCCATCCAAAATACTCCAGGAGCTTAGCAATAGCAGAATAATGAGTTCTGTCGTCTTGATGTGTCCGAAAAAGTGATGGATAAATATCACTATTGCTTAGAATTAGGTTTGTAGCTCCATAACTGATCTACAATAATCATCATAAATACAAATATTAGTTTCTTACATTTGTTTAAGACACTTTATATAGAAAGCTTTAGTGAAGAGTTTTTATATTGTCATTTACTGAATGGTTTTCCTTACATGAGGATTGTACTGGGTAAAATTTGTGTGCAGGGCTATTGTGCAATAATCCAAAATACAGAGAAAATTATTTTCTATTCAATTTAAACAAAGAAATACCAGCTTAAAGGGACAGTAAACACCACTAACATCAATATCTAATATAAAGATTACTCCCCACACAATTATTATTGACATACCCCCAGTAGTTAACAACAGCAACAGCCATAAATATCCCTAATGTATTCAATGCGTTCTATGTCTCCAAAATGGCCCCCAAACTCCTCCTCCCTCCACCTTCCTTCTCAGAACTCACTATATTTTTCAAAGCCTCAGCTTGTTCCTGTGGCTTTCAATTTTGTCAACACGCAGTGTGGATGATGTCATAACGTTACTCACACGGCAATGCACATGCGCATCACAATGAGTTTACTGGTCTTCATTACAGGATGAGCAGAGGTAACGCTTTCAGTAGCAGACTGTGTCTGAAGCGTTCCACTTCCTGCTCAACCCATCGCACCTCTGCTAAATGTTATAATTAGATGTAACAGCATGGTTTTGAATAATCATATATTCAATAAAATACCCACCTATCATAATGGCCATTTATTGATAAAGCCATAGCATGCACAACATTTCATTTTCTCCATCTAGCCTGGGTTCTGGATTTTGCCGTCCCCCTAGACGGTGCGCATGCGCAAATTTGGCAAATCACGTGACAAAGAGGTCCAATCACGCAAGCACAGCAATCCGTGCATGGACCGAAAAAATGGTTTACAAGTCACTTACTACAGGCGCATATGAAATAAATGTAGAAACAAATATCCTTATCCAACGTTTTGGATACACTGTTAAAAGATAGAATGGAATACAATATGATGTGCAGTAGAATATCTGACAGGTCGCAAAAGTATTATCATGATGAAATCTTTGGTTTAAGGTAAGTTGGTGATGAGTGTTTTCTGTCCCTTTAAACTAAAATTACACAGCAGCATAAAAAAAATCAGTTGGTTGCATGCCACATCTTGAAAACAGCGATAAGAACTGCTAGTAAAAAAAACCCATAAAGGCCTCAATTCCAATATATCTTAAATTCCTGTTAGATTCCCAAAAAAACAGTATCAAATGTCCATTTTTATTATTATTATTTTTTTTATTATTAAACCATCAAAATCTTATCAAGTCAAACGTAGCTGAGGTTAATATTTCCCACCATTAATAATCAAAATTTCCCCACATCAGCACCAATAAGAACTGAGAATGCCTGTCCATCACAAACCAATGCTGCTGTCTCGCGCTCAGAATAGCGAATTATCTGGTATTGCAAATCCATTGTAAAACAGAGATACTAGAGAATGTTTAGCTCAGACAACTCAATTAACTCACAGATTGTAATTTGAGTGATGTTTAGGGTAAGCTAAATACTGTCGTCTGAGCTAAACATTCTCTAGTATTTCTTTTTTACAATGAACTCACAGCTTGTAATTTGAGTGATATTTAGGGTAAGCTAAAAACTGTCGTCTGAGCTAAACATTCTCTAGTATTTCTGTTTTACAATGAACTCACAGCTTGTAATTTGAGCGATATTTAGGGTAAGCTAAATACTGTCGTCTGAGCTAAACATTCTCTAGTATTTCTGTTTTACAATGAACTCACAGCTTGTAATTTGAGCGATATTTAGGGTAAGCTAAATACTGTCGTCTGAGCTAAACATTCTCTAGTATTTCTGTTTTACAATTAACTCACAGATTGTAATTTGAGCGATATTTAGGGTAAGCTAAATACTGTCGTCTGAGCTAAACATTCTCTAGTATTTCTGTTTTACAATGAACTCACAGATTGTAATTTGAGCGATGTTTAGGGTAAGCTAAATACTGTCGTCTGAGCTAAACATTCTCTAGTATTTCTGTTTTACAATTAACTCACAGTTTGTAATTTGAGCGACGTTTAGGGTAAGCTAAATACTGTCGCCTGAGCTAAACATTCTCTAGTATTTCTGTTTTACAATGAACTCACAGATTGTAATTTGAGCGATGTTTAGGGTAAGCTAAATACTGTCGTCTGAGCTAAACATTCTCTAGTATTTCTGTTTTACAATGAACTCACAGATTGTAATTTGAGCGATGTTTAGGGTAAGCTAAATACTGTCGTCTGAGCTAAACATTCTCTAGTATTTCTGTTTTACAATGAACTCACAGATTGTAATTTGAGCGATGTTTAGGGTAAGCTAAATACTGTCGTCTGAGCTAAACATTCTCTAGTATTTCTGTTTTACAATGAACTCACAGCTTGTAATTTGAGTGATGTTTAGGGTAAGCTAAATACTGTCGCCTAAGCTAAACATTCTCTAGTATTTCTGTTTTACAATGAACTCACAGCTTGTAATTTGAGCGATGTTTAGGGTAAGCTAAATACTGTCGTCTGAGCTAAACATTCTCTAGTATTTCTGTTTTACAATGAACTCACAGCTTGTAATTTGTGCAATGTTTAGGGTAAGCTAAATACTGTAGTCTGAGCTAAACATTCTCTAGTATTTCTGTTTTACAATGAACTCACAGATTGTAATTTGAGCGATGTTTAGGGTAAGCTAAATACTGTCGTCTGAGCTAAACATTCTCTAGTATTTCTGTTTTACAATGAACTCACAGCTTGTAATTTGAGCGATATTTAGGGTAAGCTAAATACTGTAGTCTGAGCTAAACATTCTCTAGTATTTCTGTTTTACAATTAACTCACAGCTTGTAATTTGAGCAATATTTAGGGTAAGCTAAATACTGTCGTCTGAGCTAAACATTCTCTAGTATTTCTGTTTTACAATGAACTCACAGCTTGTAATTTGAGTGATATTTAGGGTAAGATAAATACTGTCGCCTGAGCTAAACATTCTCTAGTATCTCTGTTTTACAATGAACTCACAGATTGTAATTTGAGCGATGTTTAGGGTAAGCTAAATACTGTCGTCTGAGCTAAACATTCTCTAGTATTTCTGTTTTACAATGAACTCACAGATTGTAATTTGAGTGATATTTAGGGTAAGCTAAATACTGTCGTCTGAGCTAAACATTCTCTAGTATTTTTGTTTTACAATTAACTCACAGATTGTAATTTGAGCGATATTTAGGGTAAGTTAAATACTGTCGTCTGAGCTAAACATTCTCTAGTATTTCTGTTTTACAATGAACTCACAGATTGTAATTTGAGCGATGTTTAGGGTAAGCTAAATACTGTCGTCTGAGCTAAACATTCTCTAGTATCTCTGTTTTACAATGAATTTACAGATTGTAATTTGAGCGATGTTTAGGGTAAGCTAAATACTGTAGTCTGAGCTAAACATTCTCTAATATCTCTGTTTTACAAAGAACTCACAGATTGTAATTTGAGCGATGTTTAGGGTAAGCTAAATACTGTCGTCTGAGCTAAACATTCTCTAGTATTTCTGTTTTACAATGAACTCACAGATTGTAATTTGAGCGATGTTTAGGGTAAGCTAAATACTGTAGCCTGAGCTAAACATTCTCTAATATCTCTGTTTTACAAAGAACTCACAGATTGTAATTTGAGCGATGTTTAGGGTAAGCTAAATACTGTCGCCTGAGCTAAACATTCTCTAGTTTTTCTGTTTTACATTGAACTCACAGATTGTAATTTGAGCGATGTTTAGGGTAAGCTAAATACTGTAGTCTGAGCTAAACATTCTCTAGTATTTGTGTTTTACAATGAACTCACAGCTTGTAATTTGAGCGATATTTAGGGTAAGCTAAATACTGTCGCCTGAGCTAAACATTCTCTAGTATTTCTGTTTTACAATTAACTCACAGATTGTAATTTGAGTGATGTTTAGGGTAAGCTAAATACTGTCGTCTGAGCTAAACATTCTCTAGTATTTCTGTTTCACAATGGACTCACAGATTGTAATTTGAGCGATATTTAGGGTAAGCTAAATAATGTCGCCTGAGCTAAACATTCTCTAGTATTTGTGTTTTACAATGAACTCACAGATTGTAATTTGAGCGATATTTAGGGTAAGCTAAATAATGTCGTCTGAGCTAAACATTCTCTAGTATTTTTGTTTTACAATTAACTCACAGCTTGTAATTTGAGCGATATTTAGGGTAAGCTAAATACTGTCGTCTGAGCTAAACATTCTCTAGTAGTTCTGTTTTACAATGAACTCACAGCTTGTAATTTGATCGATGTGTAGGGTAAGCTAAATACTGTCGTCTGAGCTAAACATTCTCTAGTATCTCTGTTTACAATGGACTCACAGATTGTAATTTGAGCGATGTTTAGGGTAAGTTAAATACTGTAGTCTGAGCTAAACATTCTCTAATATCTCTGTTTTACAAAGAACTCACAGATTGTAATTTGAGCGATGTTTAGGGTAAGCTAAATACTGTCGTCTGAGCTAAACATTCTCTAGTATTTCTGTTTTACATTGAACTCACAGATTGTAATTTGAGCGATGTTTAGGGTAAGCTAAATACTGTCGCCTGAGCTAAACATTCTCTAGTATCTCTGTTTTACAATGAACTCACAGATTGTAATTTCAGCGATGTTTAGGGTAAGCTAAATACTGTAGTCTGAGCTAAACATTCTCTAGTATCTGTGTTTTACAAAGAACTCACATCTTGTAATTTGAGCGATGTTTAGGGTAAGCTAAATACTGTAGTCTGAGCTAAACATTCTCTAGTATTTCTGTTTTACAATTAACTCACAGCTTGTAATTTGAGCGATATTTAGGGTAAGCTAAATACTGTCGCCTGAGCTAAACATTCTCTAGTATTTCTGTTTTACAATGAACTCACAGATTGTAAATTGTGCGATATTTAGGGTAAGCTAAATACTGTCGTCTGAACTAAACATTCTCTAGTATTTCTGTTTTACAATTAACTCACAGCTTGTAATTTGAGTGATATTTAGGGTAAGCTAAATACTGTCGTCTGAGCTAAACATTCTCTAGTATTTCTGTTTTACAATGAACTCACAGCTTGTAATTTGAGCGATGTTTAGGGTAAGCTAAATACTGTCGTCTGAGCTAAACATTCTCTAGTATCTCTGTTTTACAATGAACTCACAGATTGTAATTTGAGTGATATTTAGGGTAAGCTAAATACTGTCGTCTGAGCTAAACATACTCTAGTATTTCTGTTTTACAATGAACTCACAGATTGTAATTTGAGCGATGTTTAGGGTAAGCTAAATACTGTCATCTGAGCTAAACATTCTCTAGTATTTCTGTTTTACAATGAACTCACAGATTGTAATTTGAGCGATGTTTAGGGTAAGCTAAATACTGTCGCCTGAGCTAAACATTCTCTAGTATCTCTGTTTTACAATGAACTCACAGCTTGTAATTTGAGTGATGTTTAGGGTAAGCTAAATACTGTCATCTGAGCTAAACATTCTCTAGTTTTTCTGTTTTACAATTAACTCACAGATTCTAATTTGAGCGATGTTTAGGGTAAGCTAAATACTGTCGTCTGAGCTAAACATTCTCTAGTATTTCTGTTTTACAATGAACTCACTAATTGTAATTTGAGTGATGTTTAGGGTAAGCTAAATAATGTCGTCTGAGCTAAACATTCTCTAGTATTTCTGTTTTACAATTAACTCACAGTTTGTAATTTGAGCGACGTTTAGGGTAAGCTAAATACTGTCGCCTGAGCTAAACATTCTCTAGTATTTCTGTTTTACAATGAACTCACAGATTGTAATTTGAGCGATGTTTAGGGTAAGCTAAATACTGTCGTCTGAGCTAAACATTCTCTAGTATTTCTGTTTTACAATGAACTCACAGATTGTAATTTGAGCGATGTTTAGGGTAAGCTAAATACTGTCGTCTGAGCTAAACATTCTCTAGTATTTCTGTTTTACAATGAACTCACAGATTGTAATTTGAGAGATGTTTAGGGTAAGCTAAATACTGTCGTCTGAGCTAAACATTCTCTAGTATTTCTGTTTTACAATGAACTCACAGCTTGTAATTTGAGTGATGTTTAGGGTAAGCTAAATACTGTCGCCTAAGCTAAACATTCTCTAGTATTTCTGTTTTACAATGAACTCACAGCTTGTAATTTGAGCGATGTTTAGGGTAAGCTAAATACTGTCGTCTGAGCTAAACATTCTCTAGTATTTCTGTTTTACAATGAAATCACAGCTTGTAATTTGTGCGATGTTTAGGGTAAGCTAAATACTGTAGTCTGAGCTAAACATTCTCTAGTATTTCTGTTTTACAATGAACTCACAGATTGTAATTTGAGCGATGTTTAGGGTAAGCTAAATACTGTCGTCTGAGCTAAACATTCTCTAGTATTTCTGTTTTACAATGAACTCACAGCTTGTAATTTGAGCGATATTTAGGGTAAGCTAAATACTGTAGTCTGAGCTAAACATTCTCTAGTATTTCTGTTTTACAATTAACTCACAGCTTGTAATTTGAGCAATATTTAGGGTAAGCTAAATACTGTCGTCTGAGCTAAACATTCTCTAGTATTTCTGTTTTACAATGAACTCACAGCTTGTAATTTGAGTGATATTTAGGGTAAGATAAATACTGTCGCCTGAGCTAAACATTCTCTAGTATCTCTGTTTTACAATGAACTCACAGATTGTAATTTGAGCGATGTTTAGGGTAAGCTAAATACTGTCGTCTGAGCTAAACATTCTCTAGTATTTCTGTTTTACAATGAACTCACAGATTGTAATTTGAGTGATATTTAGGGTAAGCTAAATACTGTCGTCTGAGCTAAACATTGTCTAGTATTTCTGTTTTACAATTAACTCACAGATTGTAATTTGAGCGATATTTAGGGTAAGTTAAATACTGTCGTCTGAGCTAAACATTCTCTAGTATTTCTGTTTTACAATGAACTCACAGCTTGTAATTTGAGCGATGTTTAGGGTAAGCTAAATACTGTCGTCTGAGCTAAACATTCTCTAGTATCTCTGTTTTACAATGAATTTACAGATTGTAATTTGAGCAATGTTTAGGGTAAGCTAAATACTGTAGTCTGAGCTAAACATTCTCTAATATCTCTGTTTTACAAAGAACTCACAGATTGTAATTTGAGCGATGTTTAGGGTAAGCTAAATACTGTCGTCTGAGCTAAACATTCTCTAGTATTTTTGTTTTACAATGAACTCACAGATTGTAATTTGAGCGATGTTTAGGGTAAGCTAAATACTGTAGCCTGAGCTAAACATTCTCTAATATCTCTGTTTTACAAAGAACTCACAGATTGTAATTTGAGCGATGTTTAGGGTAAGCTAAATACTGTCGCCTGAGCTAAACATTCTCTAGTTTTTCTGTTTTACATTGAACTCACAGATTGTAATTTGAGCGATGTTTAGGGTAAGCTAAATACTGTAGTCTGAGCTAAACATTCTCTAGTATTTGTGTTTTACAATGAACTCACAGCTTGTAATTTGAGCGATATTTAGGGTAAGCTAAATACTGTCGCCTGTGCTAAACATTCTCTAGTATTTCTGTTTTACAATTAACTCACAGATTGTAATTTGAGTGATGTTTAGGGTAAGCGAAATACTGTCGTCTGAGCTAAACATTCTCTAGTATTTCTGTTTCACAATGGACTCACAGATTGTAATTTGAGCGATATTTAGGGTAAGCTAAATAATGTCGCCTGAGCTAAACATTCTCTAGTATTTGTGTTTTACAATGAACTCACAGATTGTAATTTGAGCGATATTTAGGGTAAGCTAAATAATGTCGTCTGAGCTAAACATTCTCTAGTATTTTTGTTTTACAATTAACTCACAGCTTGTAATTTGAGCGATATTTAGGGTAAGCTAAATACTGTCGTCTGAGCTAAACATTCTCTAGTAGTTCTGTTTTACAATGAACTCACAGCTTGTAATTTGATCGATGTTTAGGGTAAGCTAAATACTGTCGTCTGAGCTAAACATTCTCTAGTATCTCTGTTTTACAATGGACTCACAGATTGTAATTTGAGCGATGTTTAGGGTAAGTTAAATACTGTAGTCTGAGCTAAACATTCTCTAATATCTCTGTTTTACAAAGAACTCACAGATTGTAATTTGAGCAATGTTTAGGGTAAGCTAAATACTGTCGTTTGAGCTAAACATTCTCTAGTATTTCTGTTTTACATTGAACTCACAGATTGTAATTTGAGCGATGTTTAGGGTAAGCTAAATACTGTCGCCTGAGCTAAACATTCTCTACTATCTCTGTTTTACAATGAACTCACAGATTGTAATTTCAGCGATGTTTAGGGTAAGCTAAATACTGTAGTCTGAGCTAAACATTCTCTAGTATCTGTGTTTTACAAAGAACTCACATCTTGTAATTTGAGCGATGTTTAGGGTAAGCTAAATACTGTAGTCTGAGCTAAACATTCTCTAGTATTTCTGTTTTACAATTAACTCACAGCTTGTAATTTGAGCGATATTTAGGGTAAGCTAAATACTGTCGCCTGAGCTAAACATTCTCTAGTATTTCTGTTTTACAATGAACTCACAGATTGTAAATTGTGCGATATTTAGGGTAAGCTAAATACTGTCGTCTGAACTAAACATTCTCTAGTATTTCTGTTTTACAATTAACTCACAGCTTGTAATTTGAGTGATATTTAGGGTAAGCTAAATACTGTCGTCTGAGCTAAACATTCTCTAGTATTTCTGTTTTACAATGAACTCACAGCTTGTAATTTGAGTGATATTTAGGGTAAGCTAAATACTGTCGTCTGAGCTAAACATTCTCTAGTATTTCTGTTTTACAATGAACTCACAGCTTGTAATTTGAGCGATGTTTAGGGTAAGCTAAATACTGTCGTCTGAGCTAAACATTCTCTAGTATCTCTGTTTTACAATGAACTCACAGATTGTAATTTGAGTGATATTTAGGGTAAGCTAAATACTGTCGTCTGAGCTAAACATACTCTAGTATTTCTGTTTTACAATGAACTCACAGATTGTAATTTGAGCGATGTTTAGGGTAAGCTAAATACTGTCATCTGAGCTAAACATTCTCTAGTATTTCTGTTTTACAATGAACTCACAGATTGTAATTTGAGCGATGTTTAGGGTAAGCTAAATACTGTTGCCTGAGCTAAACATTCTCTAGTATCTCTGTTTTACAATGAACTCACAGCTTGTAATTTGAGTGATGTTTAGTGTAAGCTAAATACTGTCATCTGAGCTAAACATTCTCTAGTTTTTCTGTTTTACAATTAACTCACAGATTCTAATTTGAGCGATGTTTAGGGTAAGCTAAATACTGTCGTCTGAGCTAAACATTCTCTAGTATTTCTGTTTTACAATGAACTCACTAATTGTAATTTGAGTGATGTTTAGGGTAAGCTAAATACTGTCGTCTGAGCTAAACATTCTCTAGTATTTCTGTTTTACAATTAACTCACAGTTTGTAATTTGAGCGACGTTTAGGGTAAGCTAAATACTGTCGCCTGAGCTAAACATTCTCTAGTATTTCTGTTTTACAATGAACTCACAGATTGTAATTTGAGCGATGTTTAGGGTAAGCTAAATACTGTCGCCTGAGCTAAACATTCTCTAGTATTTCTGTTTTACAATGAACTCACAGATTGTAATTTGAGCGATGTTTAGGGTAAGCTAAATACTGTCGTCTGAGCTAAACATTCTCTAGTATTTCTGTTTTACAATGAACTCACAGATTGTAATTTGAGCGATGTTTAGGGTAAGCTAAATACTGTCGTCTGAGCTAAACATTCTCTAGTATTTCTGTTTTACAATGAACTCACAGCTTGTAATTTGAGTGATGTTTAGGGTAAGCTAAATACTGTCGCCTAAGCTAAACATTCTCTAGTATTTCTGTTTTACAATGAACTCACAGCTTGTAATTTGAGCGATGTTTAGGGTAAGCTAAATACTGTCGTCTGAGCTAAACATTCTCTAGTATTTCTGTTTTACAATGAAATCACAGCTTGTAATTTGTGCGATGTTTAGGGTAAGCTAAATACTGTAGTCTGAGCTAAACATTCTCTAGTATTTCTGTTTTACAATGAACTCACAGATTGTAATTTGAGCGATGTTTAGGGTAAGCTAAATACTGTCGTCTGAGCTAAACATTCTCTAGTATTTCTGTTTTACAATGAACTCACAGCTTGTAATTTGAGCGATATTTAGGGTAAGCTAAATACTGTAGTCTGAGCTAAACATTCTCTAGTATTTCTGTTTTACAATTAACTCACAGCTTGTAATTTGAGCAATATTTAGGGTAAGCTAAATACTGTCGTCTGAGCTAAACATTCTCTAGTATTTCTGTTTTACAATGAACTCACAGCTTGTAATTTGAGTGATATTTAGGGTAAGATAAATACTGTCGCCTGAGCTAAACATTCTCTAGTATCTCTGTTTTACAATGAACTCACAGATTGTAATTTGAGCGATGTTTAGGGTAAGCTAAATACTGTCGTCTGAGCTAAACATTCTCTAGTATTTCTGTTTTACAATGAACTCACAGATTGTAATTTGAGTGATATTTAGGGTAAGCTAAATACTGTCGTCTGAGCTAAACATTCTCTAGTATTTCTGTTTTACAATTAACTCACAGATTGTAATTTGAGCGATATTTAGGGTAAGTTAAATACTGTCGTCTGAGCTAAACATTCTCTAGTATTTCTGTTTTACAATGAACTCACAGCTTGTAATTTGAGCGATGTTTAGGGTAAGCTAAATACTGTCGTCTGAGCTAAACATTCTCTAGTATCTCTGTTTTACAATGAATTTACAGATTGTAATTTGAGCGATGTTTAGGGTAAGCTAAATACTGTAGTCTGAGCTAAACATTCTCTAATATCTCTGTTTTACAAAGAACTCACAGATTGTAATTTGAGCGATGTTTAGGGTAAGCTAAATACTGTCGTCTGAGCTAAACATTCTCTAGTATTTCTGTTTTACAATGAACTCACAGATTGTAATTTGAGCGATGTTTAGGGTAAGCTAAATACTGTAGCCTGAGCTAAACATTCTCTAATATCTCTGTTTTACAAAGAACTCACAGATTGTAATTTGAGCGATGTTTAGGGTAAGCTAAATACTGTCGCCTGAGCTAAACATTCTCTAGTTTTTCTGTTTTACATTGAACTCACAGATTGTAATTTGAGCGATGTTTAGGGTAAGCTAAATACTGTAGTCTGAGCTAAACATTCTCTAGTATTTGTGTTTTACAATGAACTCACAGCTTGTAATTTGAGCGATATTTAGGGTAAGCTAAATACTGTCGCCTGAGCTAAACATTCTCTAGTATTTCTGTTTTACAATTAACTCACAGATTGTAATTTGAGTGATGTTTAGGGTAAGCTAAATACTGTCGTCTGAGCTAAACATTCTCTAGTATTTCTGTTTCACAATGGACTCACAGATTGTTATTTGAGCGATATTTAGGGTAAGCTAAATAATGTCGCCTGAGCTAAACATTCTCTAGTATTTGTGTTTTACAATGAACTCACAGATTGTAATTTGAGCGATATTTAGGGTAAGCTAAATAATGTCGTCTGAGCTAAACATTCTCTAGTATTTTTGTTTTACAATTAACTCACAGCTTGTAATTTGAGCGATATTTAGGGTAAGCTAAATACTGTCGTCTGAGCTAAACATTCTCTAGTAGTTCTGTTTAAAATGAACTCACAGCTTGTAATTTGATCGATGTTTAGGGTAAGCTAAATACTGTCGTCTGAGCTAAACATTCTCTAGTATCTCTGTTTTACAATGGACTCACAGATTGTAA
The DNA here is from genome assembly GCF_027579735.1 of Bombina bombina. Taxonomy (NCBI): domain Eukaryota; kingdom Metazoa; phylum Chordata; class Amphibia; order Anura; family Bombinatoridae; genus Bombina; species Bombina bombina. The sequence continues at coordinate 1,430,807,858 of NC_069500.1, forward strand.
TTTGAGCGATGTTTAGGGTAAGTTAAATACTGTAGTCTGAGCTAAACATTCTCTAATATCTCTGTTTTACAAATAACTCACAGATTGTAATTTGAGCAATGTTTAGGGTAAGCTAAATACTGTCGTCTGAGCTAAACATTCTCTAGTATTTCTGTTTTACATTGAACTCACAGATTGTAATTTGAGCGATGTTTAGGGTAAGCTAAATACTGTCGCCTGAGCTAAACATTCTCTAGTATCTCTGTTTTACAATGAACTCACAGATTGTAATTTCAGCGATGTTTAGGGTAAGCTAAATACTGTAGTCTGAGCTAAACATTCTCTAGTATCTGTGTTTTACAAAGAACTCACATCTTGTAATTTGAGCGATGTTTAGGGTAAGCTAAATACTGTAGTCTGAGCTAAACATTCTCTAGTATTTCTGTTTTACAATTAACTCACAGCTTGTAATTTGAGCGATATTTAGGGTAAGCTAAATACTGTCGCCTGAGCTAAACATTCTCTAGTATTTCTGTTTTACAATGAACTCACAGATTGTAAATTGTGCGATATTTAGGGTAAGCTAAATACTGTCGTCTGAACTAAACATTCTCTAGTATTTCTGTTTTACAATTAACTCACAGCTTGTAATTTGAGTGATATTTAGGGTAAGCTAAATACTGTCGTCTGAGCTAAACATTCTCTAGTATTTCTGTTTTACAATGAACTCACAGCTTGTAATTTGAGCGATGTTTAGGGTAAGCTAAATACTGTCGTCTGAGCTAAACATTCTCTAGTATCTCTGTTTTACAATGAACTCACAGATTGTAATTTGAGTGATATTTAGGGTAAGCTAAATACTGTCGTCTGAGCTAAACATACTCTAGTATTTCTGTTTTACAATGAACTCACAGATTGTAATTTGAGCGATGTTTAGGGTAAGCTAAATACTGTCATCTGAGCTAAATATTCTCTAGTATTTCTGTTTTACAATGAACTCACAGATTGTAATTTGAGCGATGTTTAGGGTAAGCTAAATACTGTCGCCTGAGCTAAACATTCTCTAGTATCTCTGTTTTACAATGAACTCACAGCTTGTAATTTGAGTGATGTTTAGGGTAAGCTAAATACTGTCATCTGAGCTAAACATTCTCTAGTTTTTCTGTTTTACAATTAACTCACAGATTCTAATTTGAGCGATGTTTAGGGTAAGCTAAATACTGTCGTCTGAGCTAAACATTCTCTAGTATTTCTGTTTTACAATGAACTCACTAATTGTAATTTGAGTGATGTTTAGGGTAAGCTAAATACTGTCGTCTGAGCTAAACATTCTCTAGTATTTCTGTTTTACAATTAACTTACAGTTTGTAATTTGAGCGACGTTTAGGGTAAGCTAAATACTGTCGCCTGAGCTAAACATTCTCTAGTATTTCTGTTTTTCAATGAACTCACAGATTGTAATTTGAGCGATGTTTAGGGTAAGCTAAATACTGTCGTCTGAGCTAAACATTCTCTAGTATTTCTGTTTTACAATTAACTCACAGATTGTAATTTGAGCGATGTTTAGGGTAAGCTAAATACTGTCGTCTGAGCTAAACATTCTCTAGTATTTCTGTTTTACAATGAACTCACAGATTGTAATTTGAGCGATGTTTAGGGTAAGCTAAATACTGTCGTCTAAGCTAAACATTCTCTAGTATTTCTGTTTTACAATGAACTCACAGCTTGTAATTTGAGTGATGTTTAGGGTAAGCTAAATACTGTCGCCTAAGCTAAACATTCTCTAGTATTTCTGTTTTACAATGAACTCACAGCTTGTAATTTGAGCGATGTTTAGGGTAAGCTAAATACTGTCGTCTGAGCTAAACATTCTCTAGTATTTCTGTTTTACAATGAAATCACAGCTTGTAATTTGTGCGATGTTTAGGGTAAGCTAAATACTGTAGTCTGAGCTAAACATTCTCTAGTATTTCTGTTTTACAATGAACTCACAGATTGTAATTTGAGCGATGTTTAGGGTAAGCTAAATACTGTCGTCTGAGCTAAACATTCTCTAGTATTTCTGTTTTACAATGAACTCACAGCTTGTAATTTGAGCGATATTTAGGGTAAGCTAAATACTGTAGTCTGAGCTAAACATTCTCTAGTATTTCTGTTTTACAATTAACTCACAGCTTGTAATTTGAGCAATATTTAGGGTAAGCTAAATACTGTCGTCTGAGCTAAACATTCTCTAGTATTTCTGTTTTACAATGAACTCACAGATTGTAATTTGAGTGATATTTAGGGTAAGATAAATACTGTCGCCTGAGCTAAACATTCTCTAGTATCTCTGTTTTACAATGAACTCACAGATTGTAATTTGAGCGATGTTTAGGTTAAGTTAAATACTGTCGTCTGAGCTAAACATTCTCTAGTATTTCTGTTTTACAATGAACTCACAGATTGTAATTTGAGTGATATTTAGGGTAAGCTAAATACTGTCGTCTGAGCTAAACATTCTCTAGTATTTCTGTTTTACAATTAACTCACAGATTGTAATTTGAGCAATATTTAGGGTAAGTTAAATACTGTCGTCTGAGCTAAACATTCTCTAGTATTTCTGTTTTACAATGAACTCACAGCTTGTAATTTGAGCGATGTTTAGGGTAAGCTAAATACTGTCGTCTGAGCTAAACATTCTCTAGTATCTCTGTTTTACAATGAATTTACAGATTGTAATTTGAGCGATGTTTAGGGAAAGCTAAATACTGTAGTCTGAGCTAAACATTCTCTAATATCTCTGTTTTACAAAGAACTCACAGATTGTAATTTGAGCGATGTTTAGGGTAAGCTAAATACTGTCGTCTGAGCTAAACATTCTCTAGTATTTCTGTTTTACAATGAACTCACAGATTGTAATTTGAGCGATGTTTAGGGTAAGCTAAATACTGTAGTCTGAGCTAAACATTCTCTAATATCTCTGTTTTACAAAGAACTCACAGATTGTAATTTGAGCGATGTTTAGGGTAAGCTAAATACTATCGCCTGAGCTAAACATTCTCTAGTATTTCTGTTTTATATTGAACTCACAGATTGTAATTTGAGCGATGTTTAGGGTAAGCTAAATACTGTAGTCTGAGCTAAACATTCTCTAGTATTTGTGTTTTACAATGAACTCACAGCTTGTAATTTGAGCGATATTTAGGGTAAGCTAAATACTGTCGCCTGAGCTAAACATTCTCTAGTATTTCTGTTTTACAATTAACTCACAGATTGTAATTTGAGCGACTTTTAGGGTAAGCTAAATAATGTCGTCTGAGCTAAACATTCTCTAGTATTTTTGTTTTACAATTAACTCACAGCTTGTAATTTGAGCGATATTTAGGGTAAGCTAAATACTGTCGTCTGAGCTAAACATTCTCTAGTAGTTCTGTTTTACAATGAACTCACAGCTTGTAATTTGATCGATGTTTAGGGTAAGCTAAATACTGTCGTCTGAGCTAAACATTCTCTAGTATCTCTGTTTTACAATGGACTCACAGATTGTAATTTGAGCGATGTTTAGGGTAAGTTAAATACTGTAGTCTGAGCTAAACATTCTCTAATATCTCTGTTTTACAAAGAACTCACAGATTGTAATTTGAGCGATGTTTAGGGTAAGCTAAATACTGTCGTCTGAGCTAAACATTCTCTAGTATTTCTGTTTTACATTGAACTCACAGATTGTAATTTCAGCGATGTTTAGGGTAAGCTAAATACTGTCGCCTGAGCTAAACATTCTCTAGTATCTCTGTTTTACAATGAACTCACAGATTGTAATTTGAGCGATGTTTAGGGTAAGCTAAATACTGTAGTCTGAGCTAAACATTCTCTAGTATCTGTGTTTTACAAAGAACTCACAGCTTGTAATTTGAGCGATGTTTAGGGTAAGCTAAATACTGTCGCCTGAGCTAAACATTCTCTAGTATTTCTGTTTTACAATGAACTCACAGATTGTAAATTGTGCGATATTTAGGGTAAGCTAAATACTGTCGTCTGAACTAAACATTCTCTAGTATTTCTGTTTTACAATTAACTCACAGCTTGTAATTTGAGTGATATTTAGGGTAAGCTAAATACTGTCGTCTGAGCTAAACATTCTCTAGTATTTCATTTTTACAATGAACTCACAGCTTGTAATTTGAGCGATGTTTAGGGTAAGCTAAATACTGTCGTCTGAGCTAAACATTCTCTAGTATCTCTGTTTTACAATGAACTCACAGATTGTACTTTGAGTGATATTTAGGGTAAGCTAAATACTGTCGTCTGAGCTAAACATACTCTAGTATTTCTGTTTTACAATCAACTCACAGATTGTAATTTGAGCGATGTTTACGGTAAGCTAAATACTGTCATCTGAGCTAAACATTCTCTAGTATTTCTGTTTTACAATGAACTCACAGATTGTAATTTGAGCGATGTTTAGGGTAAGCTAAATACTGTCGCCTGAGCTAAACATTCTCTGGTATCTCTGTTTTACAATGAACTCACAGCTTGTAATTTGAGTGATGTTTAGGGTAAGCTAAATACTGTCATCTGAGCTAAACATTCTCTAGTATTTCTGTTTTACAATTAACTCACAGATTCTAATTTGAGCGATGTTTAGGGTAAGCTAAATACTGTCGTCTGAGCTAAACATTCTCTAGTATTTCTGTTTTACAATGAACTCACAGATTGTAATTTGAGCGATGTTTAGGGTAAGCTAAATAATGTCGCCTGAGCTAAACATTCTCTAGTATTTCTGTTTTACAATGGACTCACAGCTTGTAATTTGAGTGATGTTTAGGGTAAGCTAAATACTGTCGTCTGAGCTAAACATTCTCTAGTATTTCTGTTTTACAATGAACTCACAGATTGTAATTTGAGTGATATTTAGGGTAAGCTAAATACTGTCGTCTGAGCTAAACATTCTCTAGTATCTCTGTTTTACAATGAACTCACAGCTTGTAATTTGAGCGACGTTTAGGGTAAGCTAAATACTGTCGTCTGAGCTAAACATTCTCTAGTATTTCTGTTTTACAATGAACTCACAGCTTGTAATTTGAGTGATATGTAGGGTAAGCTAAATACTGTCATCTGAGCTAAACATTCTCTAGTATCTCTGTTTTACAATGAACTCACAGATTGTAATTTGAGCAATATTTAGGGTAAGCTAAATACTGTCGTCTGAGCTTAACATTCTCTAGTATTTCTGTTTTACAATGAACTCACAGACTGTAATTTGAGCGATATTTATGGTAAGCTAAATACTGTCGTCTGAGCTAAACATTTTCTAGTATCTCTGTTTTACAATTAACTCACAGCTTGTAATTTGAGTGATATTTAGGGTAAGCTAAATACTGTCGTCTGAGCTAAACATTCTCTAGTATTTCTGTTTTACAATGAACTCACAGCTTGTAATTTGAGCGATATTTAGGGTAAGCTAAATACTGTAGTCTGAGCTAAACGTTCTCTAGTATTTCTGTTTTACAATTAACTCACAGCTTGTAATTTGAGCGATGTTTAGGGTAAGCTAAATACTGTCGCCTGAGCTAAACATTCTCTGGTATTTCTGTATTACAATTAACTCACAGCTTGTAATTTGAGCGACGTTTAGGGTAAGCTAAATACTGTCGTCTGAGCTAAACATTCTCTAATATTTCTGTTTTACAATGAACTCACAGCTTGTAATTTGAGCGATATTTAGGGTAAGCTAAATACTGTCGTCTGAGCTAAACATTCTCCAGTAGTTCTGTTTTACAATGAACTCACAGCTTGTAATTTGATCGATGTTTAGGGTAAGCTAAATACTGTCGTCTGAGCTAAACATTCTCTAGTATCTCTGTTTTACAATGGACTCACAGATTGTAATTTGAGCGATGTTTAGGGTAAGTTAAATACTGTAGTCTGAGCTAAACATTCTCTAATATCTCTGTTTTAAAAAGAACTCACAGATTGTAATTTGAGCGATGTTTAGGGTAAGCTAAATACTGTCGTCTGAGCTAAACATTCTCTAGTATTTCTGTTTTACATTGAACTCACAGATTGTAATTTGAGCGATGTTTAGGGTAAGCTAAATACTGTCGCCTGAGCTAAACATTCTCTAGTATCTCTGTTTTACAATGAACTCACAGATTGTAATTTTAGCGATGTTTAGGGTAAGCTAAATACTGTAGTCTGAGCTAAACATTCTCTAGTATCTGTGTTTTACAAAGAACTCACATCTTGTAATTTGAGCGATGTTTAGGGTAAGCTAAATACTGTAGTCTGAGCTAAACATTCTCTAGTATTTCTGTTTTACAATTAACTCACAGCTTGTAATTTGAGTGATATTTAGGGTAAGCTAAATACTGTCGTCTGAGCTAAACATTCTCTAGTATTTCTGTTTTACAATGAACTCACAGCTTGTAATTTGAGCGATGTTTAGGGTAAGCTAAATACTGTCGTCTGAGCTAAACATTCTCTAGTATCTCTGTTTTACAATGAACTCACAGATTGTAATTTGAGTGATATTTAGGGTAAGCTAAATACTGTCGTCTGAGCTAAACATACTCTAGTATTTCTGTTTTACAATGAACTCACAGATTGTAATTTGAGCGATGTTTAGGGTAAGCTAAATACTGTCATCTGAGCTAAACATTCTCTAGTATTTCTGTTTTACAATGAACTCACAGATTGTAATTTGAGCGATGTTTAGGGTAAGCTAAATACTGTCGCCTGAGCTAAACATTCTCTAGTTTTTCTGTTTTACAATTAACTCACAGATTCTAATTTGAGCGATGTTTAGGGTAAGCTAAATACTGTCGTCTGAGCTAAACATTCTCTAGTATTTCTGTTTTACAATGAACTCACTAATTGTAATTTGAGTGATGTTTAGGGTAAGCTAAATACTGTCGTCTGAGCTAAACATTCTCTAGTATTTCTGTTTTACAATTAACTCACAGTTTGTAATTTGAGCGACGTTTAGGGTAAGCTAAATACTGTCGCCTGAGCTAAACATTCTCTAGTATTTCTGTTTTACAATGAACTCACAGATTGTAATTTGAGCGATGTTTAGGGTAAGCTAAATACTGTCGTCTGAGCTAAACATTCTCTAGTATTTCTGTTTTACAATGAACTCACAGATTGTAATTTGAGCGATGTTTAGGGTAAGCTAAATACTGTCGTCTGAGCTAAACATTCTCTAGTATTTCTGTTTTACAATGAACTCACAGATTGTAATTTGAGCGATGTTTAGGGTAAGCTAAATACTGTCGTCTGAGCTAAACATTCTCTAGTATTTCTGTTTTACAATGAACTCACAGCTTGTAATTTGAGTGATGTTTAGGGTAAGCTAAATACTGTCGCCTAAGCTAAACATTCTCTAGTATTTCTGTTTTACAATGAACTCACAGTTTGTAATTTGAGCGATGTTTAGGGTAAGCTAAATACTGTCGTCTGAGCTAAACATTCTCTAGTATTTCTGTTTTACAATGAAATCACAGCTTGTAATTTGTGCGATGTTTAGGGTAAGCTAAATACTGTAGTCTGAGCTAAACATTCTCTAGTATTTCTGTTTTACAATGAACTCACAGATTGTAATTTGAGCGATGTTTAGGGTAAGCTAAATACTGTCGTCTGAGCTAAACATTCTCTAGTATTTCTGTTTTACAATGAACTCACAGCTTGTAATTTGAGCGATATTTAGGGTAAGCTAAATACTGTAGTCTGAGCTAAACATTCTCTAGTATTTCTGTTTTACAATTAACTCACAGCTTGTAATTTGAGCAATATTTAGGGTAAGCTAAATATTGTCGTCTGAGCTAAACATTCTCTAGTATTTCTGTTTTACAATGAACTCACAGATTGTAATTTGAGTGATATTTAGGGTAAGATAAATACTGTCGCCTGAGCTAAACATTCTCTAGTATCTCTGTTTTACAATGAACTCACAGATTGTAATTTGAGCAATGTTTAGGTTAAGTTAAATACTGTCGTCTGAGCTAAACATTCTCTAGTATTTCTGTTTTACAATGAACTCACAGATTGTAATTTGAGTGATATTTAGGGTAAGCTAAATACTGTCGTCTGAGCTAAACATTCTCTAGTATTTCTGTTTTACAATGAACTCACAGCTTGTAATTTGAGCGATGTTTAGGGTAAGCTAAATACTGTCGTCTGAGCTAAACATTCTCTAGTATCTCTGTTTTACAATGAATTTACAGATTGTAATTTGAGCGATGTTTAGGGTAAGCTAAATACTGTAGTCTGAGCTAAACATTCTCTAATATCTCTGTTTTACAAAGAACTCACAGATTGTAATTTGAGCGATGTTTAGGGTAAGCTAAATACTGTCGTCTGAGCTAAACATTCTCTAGTATTTCTGTTTTACAATGAACTCACAGATTGTAATTTGAGCGATGTTTAGGGTAAGCTAAATACTGTAGTCTGAGCTAAACATTCTCTAATATCTCTGTTTTACAAAGAACTCACAGATTGTAATTTGAGCGATGTTTAGGGTAAGCTAAATACTATCGCCTGAGCTAAACATTCTCTAGTATTTCTGTTTTACATTGAACTCACAGATTGTAATTTGAGCGATGTTTAGGGTAAGCTAAATACTGTAGTCTGAGCTAAACATTCTCTAGTATTTGTGTTTTACAATGAACTCACAGCTTGTAATTTGAGCGATATTTAGGGTAAGCTAAATACTGTCGCCTGAGCTAAACATTCTCTAGTATTTCTGTTTTACAATTAACTCACAGATTGTAATTTGAGCGACTTTTAGGGTAAGCTAAATAATGTCGTCTGAGCTAAACATTCTCTAGTATTTTTGTTTTACAATTAACTCACAGCTTGTAATTTGAGCGATATTTAGGGTAAGCTAAATAGTGTCGTCTGAGCTAAACATTCTCTAGTAGTTCTGTTTTACAATGAACTCACAGCTTGTAATTTGATCGATGTTTAGGGTAAGCTAAATACTGTCGTCTGAGCTAAACATTCTCTAGTATCTCTGTTTTACAATGGACTCACAGATTGTAATTTGAGCGATGTTTAGGGTAAGCTAAATACTGTAGTCTGAGCTAAACATTCTCTAATATCTCTGTTTTACAAAGAACTCACAGATTGTAATTTGAGCGATGTTTAGGGTAAGCTAAATTCTGTCGTCTGAGCTAAACATTCTCTAGTATTTCTGTTTTACATTGAACTCACAGATTGTAATTTGAGCGATGTTTAGGGTAAGCTAAATACTGTCGCCTGAGCTAAACATTCTCTAGTATTTCTGTTTTACAATGAACTCACAGATTGTAAATTGTGCGATATTTAGGGTAAGCTAAATACTGTCGTCTGAACTAAACATTCTCTAGTATTTCTGTTTTACAATTAACTCACAGCTTGTAATTTGAGTGATATTTAGGGTAAGCTAAATACTGTCGTCTGAGCTAAACATTCTCTAGTATTTCATTTTTACAATGAACTCACAGCTTGTAATTTGAGCGATGTTTAGGGTAAGCTAAATACTGTCGTCTGAGCTAAACATTCTCTAGTATCTCTGTTTTACAATGAACTCACAGATTGTACTTTGAGTGATATTTAGGGTAAGCTAAATACTGTCGTCTGAGCTAAACATACTCTAGTATTTCTGTTTTACAATCAACTCACAGATTGTAATTTGAGCGATGTTTACGGTAAGATAAATACTGTCATCTGAGCTAAACATTCTCTAGTATTTCTGTTTTACAATGAACTCACAGATTGTAATTTGAGCGATGTTTAGGGTAAGCTAAATACTGTCGCCTGAGCTAAACATTCTCTGGTATCTCTGTTTTACAATGAACTCACAGCTTGTAATTTGAGTGATGTTTAGGGTAAGCTAAATACTGTCATCTGAGCTAAACATTCTCTAGTATTTCTGTTTTACAATTAACTCACAGATTCTAATTTGAGCGATGTTTAGGGTAAGCTAAATACTGTCGTCTGAGCTAAACATTCTCTAGTATTTCTGTTTTACAATGAACTCACAGATTGTAATTTGAGCGATGTTTAGGGTAAGCTAAATAATGTCGCCTGAGCTAAACATTCTCTAGTATTTCTGTTTTACAATGGACTCACAGCTTGTAATTTGAGCGATGTTTAGGGTAAGCTAAATACTGTCGTCTGAGCTAAACATTCTCTAGTATTTCTGTTTTACAATGAACTCACAGATTGTAATTTGAGTGATATTTAGGGTAAGCTAAATACTGTCGTCTGAGCTAAACATTCTCTAGTATCTCTGTTTTACAATGAACTCACATCTTGTAATTTGAGCGACGTTTAGGGTAAGCTAAATACTGTCGTCTGAGCTAAACATTCTCTAGTATTTCTGTTTTACAATGAACTCACAGCTTGTAATTTGAGTGATATGTAGGGTAAGCTAAATACTGTCATCTGAGCTAAACATTCTCTAGTATCTCTGTTTTACAATGAACTCACAGATTGTAATTTGAGCGATATTTAGGGTAAGCTAAATACTGTCGTCTGAGCTTAACATTCTCTAGTATTTCTGTTTTACAATGAACTCACAGACTGTAATTTGAGCGATATTTATGGTAAGCTAAATACTGTCGTCTGAGCTAAACATTTTCTAGTATCTCTGTTTTACAATTAACTCACAGCTTGTAATTTGAGTGATATTTAGGGTAAGCTAAATACTGTCGTCTGAGCTAAACATTCTCTAGTATTTCTGTTTTACAATGAACTCACAGCTTGTAATTTGAGCGATATTTAGGGTAAGCTAAATACTGTAGTCTGAGCTAAACGTTCTCTAGTATTTCTGTTTTACAATTAACTCACAGCTTGTAATTTGAGCGATGTTTAGGGTAAGCTAAATACTGTCGCCTGAGCTAAACATTCTCTGGTATTTCTGTATTACAATTAACTCACAGCTTGTAATTTGAGCGACGTTTAGGGTAAGCTAAATACTGTCGTCTGAGCTAAACATTCTCTAATATTTCTGTTTTACAATGAACTCACAGCTTGTAATTTGAGCGATATTTAGTGTAAGCTAAATACTGTCGTCTGAGCTTAACATTCTCTAGTATTTCTGTTTTACAATTAACTCACAGATTGTAATTTGAGTGATATTTAGGGTAAGCTAAATACTGTCGTCTGAGCTAAACATTCTCTAGTATTTCTGTTTTACAATGAACTCACAGCTTGTATTTTGAGCGATATTTAGGGTAAGCTAAATACTGTCGCCTGAGCTAAATATTCTCTAGTATTTCTGTTTTACAATGAACTCACAGATTGTAATTTGATCGATATTTAAGGTAAGCTAAATACTGTTGTCTGAGCTAAACATTCTCTAGTAGTTCTGTTTTACAATGAACTCACAGCTTGTAATTTGAGCGATGTTTAGGGTAAGCTAAATACTGTCGCCTGAGCTAAACATTCTCTAGTATTTCTGTTTCACAATGGACTCACAGCTTGTAATTTGAGCAATGTTTAGGGTAAGCTAAATACTGTCGTCTGAGTTAAACATTCTCTAGTATCTCTGTTTTACAATGAACTCACAGCTTGTAATTTGAGTGATATTTAGGGTAAGCTAAATACTGTCGTCTGAGCTAAACATTCTCTAGTATTTCTGTTTTACAATGAACTCACAGCTTGTAATTTGAGCGATGTTTAGGGTAAGCTAAATACTGTCGTCTGAGCTAAACATTCTCTAGTATCTCTGTTTTACAATGAACTCACAGATTGTAATTTGAGCGATGTTTAGGGTAAGGTAAATACTGTCGTCTGAGCTAAACATTCTCTAGTATTTCTGTTTTACAATGAACTCACAGATTGTAATTTGAGCGATGTTTAGGGTAAGCTAAATACTGTCGTCTGAGCTAAACATTCTCTAGTATTTCTGTTTTACAATGAACTCACAGATTGTAATTTGAGCGATGTTTAGGGTAAGCTAAATACTGTCGTCTGAGCTAAACATTCTCTAGTATCTCTGTTTTACAATGAACTCACATCTTGTAATTTGAGCGATGTTTAGGGTAAGCTAAATACTGTCGTCTGAGCTAAACATTCTCTAGTATTTCTGTTTTACAATTAACTCACAGATTCTAATTTGAGCGATGTTTAGGGTAAGCTAAATACTGTCGTCTGAGCTAAACATTCTCTAGTATTTCTGTTTTACAATGAATTCACAGATTCTAATTTGAGCGATGTTTAGGGTAAGCTAAATACTGTCGCCTGAGCTAAACATTCTCTAGTATTTCTGTTTTACAATGAACTCACAGCTTGTAATTTGAGCGATGTTTAGGGTAAGCTAAATACTGTCGTCTGAGCTAAACATTCTCTAGTATTTCTGTTTTACAATGAATTCACAGATTGTAATTTGAGTGATATTTAGGGTAAGCTAAATACTGTCGTCTGAGCTAAACATTCTCTAGTATCTCTGTTTTACAATGAACTCACAGCTTGTAATTTGAGTGACGTTTAGGGTAAGCTAAATACTGTCGTCTGAGCTAAACATTCTCTAGTATTTCTGTTTTACAATGAACTCACAGCTTCTAATTTGAGCGATATTTAGGGTAAGCTAAATACTGTCATCTGAGCTAAACATTCTCTAGTATCTCTGTTTTACAATGAATTCACAGATTGTAATTTGAGCGATATTTAGGGTAAGCTAAATACTGTCGTCTGAGCTAAACATTCTCTAGTATTTCTGTTTTACAATGAACTCACAGCTTGTAATTTGAGTGATATTTAGGGTAAGCTAAATACTGTCGTCTGAGCTAAACATTCTCTAGTATTTCTGTTTTACAATGAACTCACAGCTTGTAATTTGAGCGATATTTAGGGTAAGCTAAATACTGTCGTCTGAGCTAAACATTCTCTAGTATTTCTGTTTTACAATGAACTCACAGCTTGTAATTTGAGCGACGTTTAGGGTAAGCTAAATACTGTCGTCTGAGCTAAACATTCTCTAGTATTTCTGTTTTACAATGAACTCACAGATTGTAATTTGAGCGATATTTAGGGTAAACTAAATACTGTCGTCTGAGCTAAACATTCTCTAGTATTTCTGTTTTACAATGAACTCACAGCTTGTAATTTGAGCGATATTTAGGGTAAGCTAAATACTGTCGTCTGAGCTTAACATTCTCTAGTATTTCTGTTTTACAATTAACTCACAGATTGTAATTTGAGTGATATTTAGGGTAAGCTAAATACTGTCGTCTGAGCTAAACATTCTCTAGTATTTCTGTTTTACAATGAACTCACAGCTTGTAATTTGAGCGATATTTAGGGTAAGCTAAATACTGTCGTCTGAGCTAAACATTCTCTAGTATTTCTGTTTTACAATGAACTCACAGATTGTAATTTGAGCGATGTTTAGGGTAAGCTAAATACTGTAGTCTGAGCTAAACATTCTCTAGTATTTCTGTTTTACAATTAACTCACAGCTTGTAATTTGAGCGACGTTTAGGGTAAGCTAAATACTGTCGTCTGAGCTAAACATTCTCTAGTATTTCTGTTTTACAATGAACTGACAGATTGTAATTTGAGCGATATTTAGGGTAAGCTAAATACTGTCGTCTGAGCTAAACATTCTCTAGTATTTCTGTTTTACAATGAACTCACAGCTTGTAATTTGAGCGATGTTTAGGGTAAGCTAAATACTGTCATCTGAGCTAAACATTCTCTAGTATTTCTGTTTTACAATGAACTCACAGCTTGTAATTTGAGCCATGTTTAGGGTACGCTAAATACTGTCGTCTGAGCTAAACATTCTCTAGTATTTCTGTTTTACAATGAACTCACAGCTTGTAATTTGAGCGATGTTTAGGGTAAGCTAAATACTGTCGTCTGAGCTAAACATTCTCTAGTATTTCTGTTTTACAATGAACTCACAGATTGTAATTTGAGCGATGTTTAGGGTAAGCTAAATACTGTCGTCTGAGCTAAACATTCTCTAGTATTTCTGTTTCACAATGGACTCACAGCTTGTAATTTGAGCGATGTTTAGGGTAAGCTAAATACTGTCGTCTGAGCTAAACATTCTCTAGTATTTCTGTTTTACAATGAACTCACAGATTGTAATTTGAGTGATGTTTAGGGTAAGCTAAATACTGTAGTCTGAGCTAAACCTTCTCTAGTATTTCTGTTTTACAATTAACTCACAGCTTGTAATTTGAGTGATATTTAGGGTAAGCTAAATACTGTCGTCTGAGCTAAACATTCTCTAGTATTTCTGTTTTACAATAAACTCACAGCTTGTAATTTGAGTGATATTTAGGGTAAGTTAAATACTGTCGTCTGAGCTAAACATTCTCTAGTATTTCTGTTTTACAATGAACTCACAGATTGTAATTTGAGCGATGTTTAGGGTAAGCTAAATACTGTCGTCTGAGCTAAACATTCTCTAGTATTTCTGTTTTACAATTAACTCACAGATTGTAATTTGAGCGATATTTAGGGTAAGCTAAATACTGTCGTCTGAGCTAAACATTCTCTAGTATTTCTGTTTTACAATTAACTCACAGATTGTAATTTGAGCGATGTTTAGGGTAAGCTAAATACTGTCGTCTGAGCTAAACATTCTCTAGTATCTCTGTTTTACAATGAACTCACAGATTGTAATTTGAGCGATGTTTAGTGTAAGCTAAATACTGTCGCCTGAGCTAAACATTCTCTAGTATTTCTGTTTTACAATGAACTCACAGATTGTAATTTGAGCGATGTTTAGGGTAAGCTAAATACTGTCATCTGAGCTAAACATTCTCTAGTATTTCTGTTTTACAATGAACTCACAGATTGTAATTTGAGCGATGTTTAGGGTAAGCTAAATACTGTCGCCTGAGCTAAACATTCTCTAGTATCTCTGTTTTACAATGAACTCACAGCTTGTAATTTGAGTGATGTTTAGGGTAAGCTAAATACTGTCGTCTGAGCTAAACATTCTCTAGTATTTCTGTTTTACAATTAACTCACAGATTCTAATTTGAGCGATGTTTAGGGTAAGCTAAATACTGTCGTCTGAGCTAAACATTCTCTAGTATTTCTGTTTTACAATGAACTCACAGATTGTAATTTGAGTGATATTTAGGGTAAGCTAAATACTGTCGTCTGAGCTAAACATTCTCTAGTATCTCTGTTTTACAATGAACTCACAGCTTGTAATTTGAGAGGCGTTTAGGGTAAGCTAAATACTGTCGTCTGAGCTAAACATTCTCTAGTATTTTTGTTTTACAATGAACTCACAGCTTCTAATTTGAGCGATATTTAGGGTAAGCTAAATACTGTCGTCTGAGCTAAACATTCTCCAGTATCTCTGTTTTACAATGAATTCACAGATTGTAATTTGAGCGATATTTCGGGTAAGCTAAATACTGTCGTCTGAGCTAAACATTCTCTAGTATTTCTGTTTTACGATGAACTCACAGACTGTAATTTGAGCGATATTTAGGGTAAGCTAAATACTGTCGTCTGAGCTAAACATTTTCTAGTATCTCTGTTTTACAATGAACTCACAGCTTGTAATTTGAGTGATATTTAGGGTAAGCTAAATACTGTCGTCTGAGCTAAACATTCTCTAGTATTTCTGTTTTACAATGAACTCACAGCTTGTAATTTGAGCGATATTTAGGGTAAGCTAAATACTGTAGTCTGAGCTAAACATTCTCTAGTATTTCTGTTTTACAATGAACTCACAGCTTGTAATTTGAGCGACGTTTAGGGTAAGCTAAATACTGTCGTCTGAGCTAAACATTGTCTAGTATTTCTGTTTTACAATGAACTCACAGATTGTAATTTGAGCGATATTTAGGGTAAACTAAATACTGTCGTCTGAGCTAAACATTCTCTAGTATTTCTGTTTTACAATGAACTCACAGCTTGTAATTTGAGCGATATTTAGGGTAAGCTAAATACTGTCGTCTGAGCTTAACATTCTCTAGTATTTCTGTTTTACAATTAACTCACAGATTGTAATTTGAGTGATATTTAGGGTAAGCTAAATACTGTCGTCTGAGCTAAACATTCTCTAGTATTTCTGTTTTACAATGAACTCACAGCTTGTAATTTGAGCGATATTTAGGGTAAGCTAAATACTGTCGTCTGAGCTAAACATTCTCTAGTATTTCTGTTTTACAATGAACTCACAGATTGTAATTTGAGCGATGTTTAGGGTAAGCTAAATACTGTATTCTGAGCTAAACATTCTCTAGTATTTCTGTTTTACAATTAACTCACAGCTTGTAATTTGAGCGACGTTTAGGGTAAGCTAAATACTGTCGTCTGAGCTAAACATTCTCTAGTATTTCTGTTTTACAATGAACTGACAGATTGTAATTTGAGCGATATTTAGGGTAAGCTAAATACTGTCGTCTGAGCTAAACATTCTCTAGTATTTCTGTTTTACAATGAACTCACAGCTTGTAATTTGAGCGATGTTTAGGGTAAGCTAAATACTGTCATCTGAGCTAAACATTCTCTAGTATTTCTGTTTTACAATGAACTCACAGCTTGTAATTTGAGCGATGTTTAGGGTACGCTAAATACTGTCGTCTGAGCTAAATATTCTCTAGTATTTCTGTTTTACAATGAACTCACATCTTGTAATTTGAGCGATGTTTAGGGTAAGCTAAATACTGTCGTCTGAGCTAAACATTCTCTAGTATTTCTGTTTTACAATGAACTCACAGATTGTAATTTGAGCGATGTTTAGGGTAAGCTAAATACTGTCGTCTGAGCTAAACATTCTCTAGTATTTCTGTTTTACAATGAACTCACAGATTGTAATTTGAGCGATGTTTAGGGTAAGCTAAATACTGTCGTCTGAGCTAAACATTCTCTAGTATTTCTGTTTCACAATGGACTCACAGCTTGTAATTTGAGCGATGTTTAGGGTAAGCTAAATACTGTCGTCTGAGCTAAACATTCTCTAGTATTTCTGTTTTATAATGAACTCACAGATTGTAATTTGAGTGATGTTTAGGGTAAGCTAAATACTGTAGTCTGAGCTAAACATTCTCTAGTATTTCTGTTTTACAATTAACTCACAGCTTGTAATTTGAGTGATATTTAGGGTAAGCTAAATACTGTCGTCTGAGCGAAACATTCTCTAGTATTTCTGTTTTACAATAAACTCACAGCTTGTAATTTGAGTGATATTTAGGGTAAGTTAAATACTGTCGTCTGAGCTAAACATTCTCTAGTATTTCTGTTTTACAATGAACTCACAGATTCTAATTTGAGCGATGTTTAGGGTAAGCTAAATACTGTCGTCTGAGCTAAACATTCTCTAGTATTTCTGTTTTACAATTAACTCACAGATTGTAATTTGAGCGATATTTAGGGTAAGCTAAATACTGTCGTCTGAGCTAAACATTCTCTAGTATTTCTGTTTTACAATTAACTCACAGATTGTAATTTGAGCGATGTTTAGGGTAAGCTAAATACTGTCGCCTGAGCTAAACATTCTCTAGTATTTCTGTTTTACAATTAACTCACAGATTGTAATTTGAGCGATGTTTAGGGTAAGCTAAATACTGTCGTCTGAGCTAAACATTCTCTAGTATTTCTGTTTTACAATTCACTCACAGCTTGTAATTTGAGCGATATTTAGGGTAAGCTAAATACTGTCGTCTGAGCTAAACATTCTCTAGTATTTCTGTTTTGCATTGAACTCACAGCTTGTAATTTGAGCGATGTTTAGGGTAAGCTAAATACTGTCGTCTGAGCTAAACATTTTCTAGTATCTCTGTTTTACAATGAACTCACAGCTTGTAATTTGAGTGATATTTAGGGTAAGCTAAATACTGTCGTCTGAGCTAAACATTCTCTAGTATTTCTGTTTTACAATGAACTCACAGCTTGTAATTTGAGCGATATTTAGGGTAAGCTAAATACTGTCGTCTGAGCTAAACATTCTCTAGTATTTCTGTTTTACAATGAACTCACAGATTGTAATTTGAGCGATGTTTAGGGTAAGCTAAATACTGTCATCTGAGCTAAACATTCTCTAGTATTTCTGTTTTACAATTAACTCACAGCTTGTAATTTGAGCGATGTTTAGGGTAAGCTAAATACTGTTGTCTGAGCTAAACATTCTCTAGTATTTCTGTTTTACAATGAACTCACAGATTGTAATTTGAGCGATATTTAGGGTAAGCTAAATACTGTCGTCTGAGCTAAACATTCTCTAGTATTTCTGTTTTACAATGAACTCACAGCTTGTAATTTCAGCAATATTTAGGGTAAGCTAAATACTGTCCTCTGAGCTTAACATTCTCTAGTATTTCTGTTTTACAATTAACTCACAGATTGTAATTTGAGTGCTATTTAGGGTAAGCTAAATACTGTCGTCTGAGCTAAACATTCTCTAGTATTTCTGTTTTACAATGAACTCACAGCTTGTAATTTGAGCGATATTTAGGGTAAGCTAAATACTGTCGTCTGAGCTAAACATTCTCTAGTATTTCTGTTTTACAATGAACTCACAGATTATAATTTGAGCGATGTTTAGGGTAAGCTAAATACTGTAGTCTGAGCTAAACATTCTCTAGTATTTCTGTTTTACAATTAACTCACAGCTTGTAATTTGAGCGACGTTTAGGGTAAGCTAAATACTGTCATCTGAGCTAAACATTCTCTAGTATTTCTGTTTTACAATGAACTGACAGATTGTAATTTGAGCGATATTTAGGGTAAGCTAAATACTGTCGTCTGAGATAAACATTCTCTAGTATTTCTGTTTTACAATGAACTCACAGCTTGTAATTTGAGCGATGTTTAGGGTAAGCTAAATACTGTCATCTGAGCTAAACATTCTCTAGTATTTCTGTTTTACAATGAACTCACAGCTTGTAATTTGAGCGATGTTTAGGGTAAGCTAAATACTGTCGTCTGAGCTAAACATTCTCTAGTATTTCTGTTTTACAATGAACTCACAGCTTGTAATTTGAGCGATGTTTAGGGTAAGCTAAATACTGTCGTCTGAGCTAAACATTCTCTAGTATTTCTGTTTTACAATGAACTCACAGCTTGTAATTTGAGCGATGTTTAGGGTAAGCTAAATACTGTCGTCTGAGCTAAACATTCTCTAGTATTTCTGTTTTACAATGAACTCACAGATTGTAATTTGAGCGATGTTTAGGGTAAGCTAAATACTGTCGTCTGAGCTAAACATTCTCTAGTATTTCTGTTTTACAATGAACTCACAGATTGTAATTTGAGCTATGTTTAGGGTAAGCTAAATACTGTCGTCTGAGCTAAACATTCTCTAGTATTTCTGTTTCACAATGGACTCACAGCTTTTAATTTGAGCGATGTTTAGGTTAAGTTAAATACTGTCGTCTGAGCTAAACATTCTCTAGTATTTCTGTTTTACAAAGAACTCACAGATTGTAATTTGAGCGATATTTAGGGTAAGCTAAATACTGTCGTCTGAGCTAAACATTCTCTAGTATTTCTGTTTTACAATGAACTCACATATTGTAATTTGAGTGATATTTAGGGTAAGTTAAATACTGTCGTCTGAGCTAAACATTCTCTAGTATTTCTGTTTTACAATGAACTCACAGATTGTAATTTGAGCGATGTTTAGGGTAAGCTAAATACTGTCGTCAGAGCTAAACATTCTCTAGTATTTCTGTTTTACAATTAACTCACAGATTGTAATTTGAGTGATATTTAGGGTAAGCTAAATACTGTCGTCTGAGCTAAACATTCTCTAGTATTTCTGTTTTACAATGAACTCACAGCTTGTAATTTGAGCGACGTTTAGGGTAAGCTAAATACTGTCGTCTGAGCTAAACATTCTCTAGTATTTCTGTTTTACAATGAACTCACAGCTTGTAATTTGAGCGACGTTTAGGGTAAGCTAAATACTGTCGTCTGAGCTAAACATTCTCTAGTATTTCTGTTTTACAATGAACTCACAGCTTGTAATTTGAGCGATGTTTAGGGTAAGCTAAATACTGTCGTCTGAGCTAAACATTCTCTAGTATTTCTGTTTTACAATTAACTCACAGCTTGTAATTTGAGCGATGTTTAGGGTAAGCTAAATACTGTCGTCTGAGCTAAACATTCTCTAGTATTTCTATTTTACAATTAACTCACAGCTTGTAATTTGAGTGATGTTTAGGGTAAGCTAAATACTGTCGTCTGAGCTAAACATTCTCTAGTATTTCTGTTTTACAATGAACTCACAGATTGTAATTTGAGCGACGTTTAGGGTAAGCTAAATACTGTCGTCTGAGCTAAACATTCTCTAGTATTTCTGTTTTACAATGAACTCACAGATTGTAATTTGAGCGACGTTTAGGGTAAGCTAAATACTGTCGTCTGAGCTAAACATTCTCTAGTATTTCTGTTTTACAATGAACTCACAGCTTGTAATTTGAGCGATATTTAGGGTAAGCTAAATACTGTCGTCTGAGCTAAACATTCTCTAGTATCTCTGTTTTACAATGAACTCACAGCTTGTAATTTAAGCGACGTTTAGGGTAAGCTAAATACTGTCGTCTGAGCTAAACATTCTCTAGTATTTCTGTTTTACAATGAACTCACAGCTTCTAATTTGAGCGATATTTAGGGTAAGCTAAATACTGTCGTCTGAGCTAAACATTCTCTAGTATCTCTGTTTTACAATGAATTCACAGATTGTAATTTGAGCGATATTTAGGGTAAGCTAAATACTGTCGTCTGAGCTAAACATTCTCTAGTATTTCTGTTTTACGATGAACTCACAGACTGTAATTTGAGCGATATTTAGGGTAAGCTAAATACTGTCGTCTGAGCTAAACATTTTCTAGTATCTCTGTTTTACAATGAACTCACAGCTTGTAATTTGAGTGATATTTAGGGTAAGCTAAATACTGTCGTCTGAACTAAACATTCTCTAGTATTTCTGTTTTACAATGAACTCACAGCTTGTAATTTGAGCGATATTTAGGGTAAGCTAAATACTGTAGTCTGAGCTAAACATTCTCTAGTATTTCTGTTTTACAATGAACTCACAGCTTGTAATTTGAGCGACGTTTAGGGTAAGCTAAATACTGTCGTCTGAGCTAAACATTCTCTAGTATTTCTGTTTTACAATGAACTCACAGATTGTAATTTGAGCGATATTTAGGGTAAACTAAATACTGTCGTCTGAGCTAAACATTCTCTAGTATTTCTGTTTTACAATGAACTCACAGCTTGTAATTTGAGCGATATTTAGGGTAAGCTAAATACTGTCGTCTGAGCTTAACATTCTCTAGTATTTCGGTTTTACAATTAACTCACAGATTGTAATTTGAGTGATATTTAGGGTAAGCTAAATACTGTCGTCTGAGCTAAACATTCTCTAGCATTTCTGTTTTACAATGAACTCACAGCTTGTAATTTGAGCGATATTTAGGGTAAGCTAAATACTGTCGTCTGAGCTAAACATTCTCTAGTATTTCTGTTTTACAATGAACTCACAGATTGTAATTTGAGCGATGTTTAGGGTAAGCTAAATACTGTATTCTGAGCTAAACATTCTCTAGTATTTCTGTTTTACAATTAACCCACAGCTTGTAATTTGAGCGACGTTTAGGGTAAGCTAAATACTGTCGTCTGAGCTAAACATTCTCTAGTATTTCTGTTTTACAATGAACTGACAGATTGTAATTTGAGCGATATTTAGGGTAAGCTAAATACTGTCGTCTGAGCTAAACATTCTCTAGTATTTCTGTTTTACAATGAACTCACAGCTTGTAATTTGAGCGATGTTTAGGGTAAGCTAAATACTGTCATCTGAGCTAAACATTCTCTAGTATTTCTGTTTTACAATGAACTCACAGCTTGTAATTTGAGCGATGTTTAGGGTACGCTAAATACTGTCGTCTGAGCTAAATATTCTCTAGTATTTCTGTTTTACAATGAACTCACAGCTTGTAATTTGAGCGATGTTTAGGGTAAGCTAAATACTGTCGTCTGAGCTAAACATTCTCTAGTATTTCTGTTTTACAATGAACTCACAGATTGTAATTTGAGCGATGTTTAGGGTAAGCTAAATACTGTCGTCTGAGCTAAACATTCTCTAGTATTTCTGTTTTACAATAAACTCACAGATTGTAATTTGAGCGATGTTTAGGGTAAGCTAAATACTGTCGTCTGAGCTAAACATTCTCTAGTATTTCTGTTTCACAATGGACTCACAGCTTGTAATTTGAGCGATGTTTAGGGTAAGCTAAATACTGTCGTCTGAGCTAAACATTCTCTAGTATTTCTGTTTTACAATGAACTCACAGATTGTAATTTGAGTGATGTTTAGGGTAAGCTAAATACTGTCGTCTGAGCTAAACATTCTCTAGTATCTCTGTTTTACAATGAATTCACAGATTGTAATTTGAGCGATATTTAGGGTAAGCTAAATACTGTCGTCTGAGCTAAACATTCTCTAGTATTTCTGTTTTACGATGAACTCACAGACTGTAATTTGAGCGATATTTAGGGTAAGCTAAATACTGTCGTCTGAGCTAAACATTTTCTAGTATCTCTGTTTTACAATGAACTCACAGCTTGTAATTTGAGTGATATTTAGGGTAAGCTAAATACTGTCGTCTGAACTAAACATTCTCTAGTATTTCTGTTTTACAATGAACTCACAGCTTGTAATTTGAGCGATATTTAGGGTAAGCTAAATACTGTAGTCTGAGCTAAACATTCTCTAGTATTTCTGTTTTACAATGAACTCACAGCTTGTAATTTGAGCGACGTTTAGGGTAAGCTAAATACTGTCGTCTGAGCTAAACATTCTCTAGTATTTCTGTTTTACAATGAACTCACAGATTGTAATTTGAGCGATATTTAGGGTAAACTAAATACTGTCGTCTGAGCTAAACATTCTCTAGTATTTCTGTTTTACAATGAACTCACAGCTTGTAATTTGAGCGATATTTAGGGTAAGCTAAATACTGTCGTCTGAGCTTAACATTCTCTAGTATTTCGGTTTTACAATTAACTCACAGATTGTAATTTGAGTGATATTTAGGGTAAGCTAAATACTGTCGTCTGAGCTAAACATTCTCTAGTATTTCTGTTTTACAATGAACTCACAGCTTGTAATTTGAGCGATATTTAGGGTAAGCTAAATACTGTCGTCTGAGCTAAACATTCTCTAGTATTTCTGTTTTACAATGAACTCACAGATTGTAATTTGAGCGATGTTTAGGGTAAGCTAAATACTGTATTCTGAGCTAAACATTCTCTAGTATTTCTGTTTTACAATTAACTCACAGCTTGTAATTTGAGCGATGTTTAGGGTAAGCTAAATACTGTCGTCTGAGCTAAACATTCTCTAGTATTTCTGTTTTACAATGAACTGACAGATTGTAATTTGAGCGATATTTAGGGTAAGCTAAATACTGTCGTCTGAGCTAAACATTCTCTAGTATTTCTGTTTTACAATGAACTCACAGCTTGTAATTTGAGCGATGTTTAGGGTAAGCTAAATACTGTCATCTGAGCTAAACATTCTCTAGTATTTCTGTTTTACAATGAACTCACAGCTTGTAATTTGAGCGATGTTTAGGGTACGCTAAATACTGTCGTCTGAGCTAAATATTCTCTAGTATTTCTGTTTTACAATGAACTCACAGCTTGTAATTTGAGCGATGTTTAGGGTAAGCTAAATACTGTCGTCTGAGCTAAACATTCTCTAGTATTTCTGTTTTACAATGAACTCACAGCTTGTAATTTGAGCGATGTTTAGGGTAAGCTAAATACTGTCATCTGAGCTAAACATTCTCTAGTATTTCTGTTTTACAATGAACTCACAGCTTGTAATTTGAGCGATGTTTAGGGTAAGCTAAATACTGTCGTCTGAGCTAAACATTCTCTAGTATTTCTGTTTTACAATGAACTCACAGCTTGTAATTTGAGCGATGTTTAGGGTAAGCTAAATACTGTCGTCTGAGCTAAACATTCTCTAGTATTTCTGTTTTACAATGAACTCACAGATTGTAATTTGAGCGATGTTTAGGGTAAGCTAAATACTGTCGTCTGAGCTAAACATTCTCTAGTATTTCTGTTTTACAATGAACTCACAGATTGTAATTTGAGCTATGTTTAGGGTAAGCTAAATACTGTCGTCTGAGCTAAACATTCTCTAGTATTTCTGTTTCACAATGGACTCACAGCTTTTAATTTGAGCGATGTTTAGGTTAAGTTAAATACTGTCGTCTGAGCTAAACATTCTCTAGTATTTCTGTTTTACAATGAACTCACAGATTGTAATTTGAGCGATATTTAGGGTAAGCTAAATACTGTCGTCTGAGCTAAACATTCTCTAGTATTTCTGTTTTACAATGAACTCACAGATTGTAATTTGAGTGATATTTAGGGTAAGTTAAATACTGTCGTCTGAGCTAAACATTCTCTAGTATTTCTGTTTTACAATGAACTCACAGATTGTAATTTGAGCGATGTTTAGGGTAAGCTAAATACTGTCGTCAGAGCTAAACATTCTCTAGTATTTCTGTTTTACAATTAACTCACAGATTGTAATTTGAGTGATATTTAGGGTAAGCTAAATACTGTCGTCTGAGCTAAACATTCTCTAGTATTTCTGTTTTACAATGAACTCACAGCTTGTAATTTGAGCGACGTTTAGGGTAAGCTAAATACTGTCGTCTGAGCTAAACATTCTCTAGTATTTC
Source organism: Bombina bombina (assembly GCF_027579735.1). Classification (NCBI taxonomy): domain Eukaryota; kingdom Metazoa; phylum Chordata; class Amphibia; order Anura; family Bombinatoridae; genus Bombina; species Bombina bombina. The sequence goes on from NC_069500.1 coordinate 1,430,832,490, forward strand.
TGTTTTACAATGAACTCACAGCTTGTAATTTGAGCGACGTTTAGGGTAAGCTAAATATTGTCGTCTGAGCTAAACATTCTCTAGTATTTCTGTTTTACAATGAACTCACAGATTGTAATTTGAGCGATGTTTAGGGTAAGCTAAATACTGTCATCTGAGCTAAACATTCTCTAGTATTTCTGTTTTACAATTAACTCACAGCTTGTAATTTGAGCGATGTTTAGGGTAAGCTAAATACTGTCGTCTGAGCTAAACATTCTCTAGTATTTCTGTTTTACAATGAACTCACAGATTGTAATTTGAGCGATATTTAGGGTAAGCTAAATACTGTCGTCTGAGCTAAACATTCTCTAGTATTTCTGTTTTACAATGAACTCACAGCTTGTAATTTCAGCGATATTTAGGGTAAGCTAAATACTGTCCTCTGAGCTTAACATTCTCTACTATTTCTGTTTTACAATTAACTCACAGATTGTAATTTGAGTGCTATTTAGGGTAAGCTAAATACTGTCGTCTGAGCTAAACATTCTCTAGTATTTCTGTTTTACAATGAACTCACAGCTTGTAATTTGACCAATATTTAGGGTAAGCTAAATACTGTCGTCTGAGCTAAACATTCTCTAGTATTTCTGTTTTACAATGAACTCACAGATTGTAATTTGAGCGATGTTTAGGGTAAGCTAAATACTGTAGTCTGAGCTAAACATTCTCTAGTATTTCTGTTTTACAATTAACTCACAGCTTGTAATTTGAGCGACGTTTAGGGTAAGCTAAATACTGTCGTCTGAGCTAAACATTCTCTAGTATTTCTGTTTTACAATGAACTGACAGATTGTAATTTGAGCGATATTTAGGGTAAGCTAAATACTGTCGTCTGAGATAAACATTCTCTAGTATTTCTGTTTTACAATGAACTCACAGCTTGTAATTTGAGCGATGTTTAGGGTAAGCTAAATACTGTCATCTGAGCTAAACATTCTCTAGTATTTCTGTTTTACAATGAACTCACAGCTTGTAATTTGAGCGATGTTTAGGGTAAGCTAAATACTGTCGTCTGAGCTAAACATTCTCTAGTATTTCTGTTTTACAATGAACTCACAGCTTGTAATTTGAGCGATGTTTAGGGTAAGCTAAATACTGTCGTCTGAGCTAAACATTCTCTAGTATTTCTGTTTTACAATGAACTCACAGATTGTAATTTGAGCGATGTTTAGGGTAAGCTAAATACTGTCGTCTGAGCTAAACATTCTCTAGTATTTCTGTTTTACAATGAACTCACAGATTGTAATTTGAGCTATGTTTAGGGTAAGCTAAATACTGTCGTCTGAGCTAAACATTCTCTAGTATTTCTGTTTCACAATGGACTCACAGCTTTTAATTTGAGCGATGTTTAGGTTAAGTTAAATACTGTCGTCTGAGCTAAACATTCTCTAGTATTTCTGTTTTACAAAGAACTCACAGATTGTAATTTTAGCGATATTTAGGGTAAGCTAAATACTGTCGTCTGAGCTAAACATTCTCTAGTATTTCTGTTTTACAATGAACTCACAGATTGTAATTTGAGTGATATTTAGGGTAAGTTAAATACTGTCGTCTGAGCTAAACATTCTCTAGTATTTCTGTTTTACAATGAACTCACAGATTGTAATTTGAGCGATGTTTAGGGTAAGCTAAATACTGTCGTCAGAGCTAAACATTCTCTAGTATTTCTGTTTTACAATTAACTCACAGATTGAAATTTGAGTGATATTTAGGGTAAGCTAAATACTGTCGTCTGAGCCAAACATTCTCTAGTATTTCTGTTTTACAATGAACTCACAGCTTGTAATTTGAGCGACGTTTAGGGTAAGCTAAATACTGTCGTCTGAGCTAAACATTCTCTAGTATTTCTGTTTTACAATGAACTCACAGCTTGTAATTTGAGCGACGTTTAGGGTAAGCTAAATACTGTCGTCTGAGCTAAACATTCTCTAGTATTTCTGTTTTACAATGAACTCACAGCTTGTAATTTGAGCGATGTTTAGGGTAAGCTAAATACTGTCGTCTGAGCTAAACATTCTCTAGTATTTCTGTTTTACAATTAACTCACAGCTTGGAATTTGAGCGATGTTTAGGGTAAGCTAAATACTGTCATCTGAGCTAAACATTCTCTAGTATTTCTATTTTACAATTAACTCACAGCTTGTAATTTGAGTGATGTTTAGGGTAAGCTAAATACTGTCGTCTGAGCTAAACATTCTCTAGTATTTCTGTTTTACAATGAACTCACAGATTGTAATTTGAGCGACGTTTAGGGTAAGCTAAATACTGTCGTCTGAGCTAAACATTCTCTAGTATTTCTGTTTTACAATGAACTCACAGATTGTAATTTGAGCGACGTTTAGGGTAAGCTAAATACTGTCGTCTGAGCTAAACATTCTCTAGTATTTCTGTTTTACAATGAACTCACAGCTTGTAATTTGAGCGATATTTAGGGTAAGCTAAATACTGTCGTCTGAGCTAAACATTCTCTAGTATTTCTGTTTTACAATGAACTCACAGCTTGTAATTTGAGCGATGTTTAGGGTAAGCTAAATACTGTCGTCTGAGCTAAACATTCTCTAGTATCTCTGTTTTACAATGAACTCACAGCTTGTAATTTGAGCGACGTTTAGGGTAAGCTAAATACTGTCGTCTGAGCTAAACATTCTCTAGTATTTCTGTTTTACAATGAACTCACAGCTTCTAATTTGAGCGATATTTAGGGTAAGCTAAATACTGTCGTCTGAGCTAAACATTCTCTAGTATCTCTGTTTTACAATGAATTCACAGATTGTAATTTGAGCGATATTTAGGGTAAGCTAAATACTGTCGTCTGAGCTAAACATTCTCTAGTATTTCTGTTTTACGATGAACTCACAGACTGTAATTTGAGCGATATTTAGGGTAAGCTAAATACTGTCGTCTGAGCTAAACATTTTCTAGTATCTCTGTTTTACAATGAACTCACAGCTTGTAATTTGAGTGATATTTAGGGTAAGCTAAATACTGTCGTCTGAGCTAAACATTCTCTAGTATTTCTGTTTTACAATGAACTCACAGCTTGTAATTTGAGCGATATTTAGGGTAAGCTAAATACTGTAGTCTGAGCTAAACATTCTCTAGTATTTCTGTTTTACAATGAACTCACAGCTTGTAATTTTAGCGACGTTTAGGGTAAGCTAAATACTGTCGTCTGAGCTAAACATTCTCTAGTATTTCTGTTTTACAATGAACTCACAGATTGTAATTTGAGCGATATTTAGGGTAAACTAAATACTGTCGTCTGAGCTAAACATTCTCTAGTATTTCTGTTTTACAATTAACTCACAGCTTGTAATTTGAGCGATATTTAGGGTAAGCTAAATACTGTCGTCTGAGCTTAACATTCTCTAGTATTTCTGTTTTACAATTAACTCACAGATTGTAATTTGAGTGATATTTAGGGTAAGCTAAATACTGTCGTCTGAGCTAAACATTCTCTAGTATTTCTGTTTTACAATGAACTCACAGCTTGTAATTTGAGCGATATTTAGGGTAAGCTAAATACTGTCGTCTGAGCTAAACATTCTCTAGTATTTCTGTTTTACAATGAACTCACAGATTGTAATTTGAGCGATGTTTAGGGTAAGCTAAATACTGTATTCTGAGCTAAACATTCTCTAGTATTTCTGTTTTACAATTAACTCACAGCTTGTAATTTGAGCGACGTTTAGGGTAAGCTAAATACTGTCGTCTGAGCTAAACATTCTCTAGTATTTCTGTTTTACAATGAACTGACAGATTGTAATTTGAGCGATATTTAGGGTAAGCTAAATACTGTCGTCTGAGCTAAACATTCTCTAGTATTTCTGTTTTACAATGAACTCACAGCTTGTAATTTGAGCGATGTTTAGGGTAAGCTAAATACTGTCATCTGAGCTAAACATTCTCTAGTATTTCTGTTTTACAATGAACTCACAGCTTGTAATTTGAGCGATGTTTAGGGTACGCTAAATACTGTCGTCTGAGCTAAATATTCTCTAGTATTTCTGTTTTACAATGAACTCACAGCTTGTAATTTGAGTGATGTTTAGGGTAAGCTAAATACTGTCGTCTGAGCTAAACATTCTCTAGTATTTCTGTTTTACAATGAACTCACAGATTGTAATTTGAGCGATGTTTAGGGTAAGCTAAATACTGTCGTCTGAGCTAAACATTCTCTAGTATTTCTGTTTTACAATGAACTCACAGATTGTAATTTGAGCGATGTTTAGGGTAAGCTAAATACTGTCGTCTGAGCTAAACATTCTCTAGTATTTCTGTTTCACAATGGACTCACAGCTTGTAATTTGAGCGATGTTTAGGGTAAGCTAAATACTGTCGTCTGAGCTAAACATTCTCTAGTATTTCTGTTTTACAATGAACTCACAGATTGTAATTTGAGTGATGTTTAGGGTAAGCTAAATACTGTAGTCTGAGCTAAACATTCTCTAGTATTTCTGTTTTACAATTAACTCACAGCTTGTAATTTGAGTGATATTTAGGGTAAGCTAAATACTGTCGTCTGAGCGAAACATTCTCTAGTATTTCTGTTTTACAATAAACTCACAGCTTGTAATTTGAGTGATATTTAGGGTAAGTTAAATACTGTCGTCTGAGCTAAACATTCTCTAGTATTTCTGTTTTACAATGAACTCACAGATTGTAATTTGAGCGATGTTTAGGGTAAGCTAAATACTGTCGTCTGAGCTAAACATTCTCTAGTATTTCTGTTTTACAATTAACTCACAGATTGTAATTTGAGCGATATTTAGGGTAAGCTAAATACTGTCGTCTGAGCTAAACATTCTCTAGTATTTCTGTTTTACAATTAACTCACAGATTGTAATTTGAGCGATGTTTAGGGTAAGCTAAATACTGTCGCCTGAGCTAAACATTCTCTAGTATTTCTGTTTTACAATTAACTCACAGATTGTAATTTGAGCGATGTTTAGGGTAAGCTAAATACTGTCGTCTGAGCTAAACATTCTCTAGTATTTCTGTTTTACAATTCACTCACAGCTTGTAATTTGAGCGATATTTAGGGTAAGCTAAATACTGTCGTCTGAGCTAAACATTCTCTAGTATTTCTGTTTTACAATGAACTCACAGCTTGTAATTTCAGCAATATTTAGGGTAAGCTAAATACTGTCCTCTGAGCTTAACATTCTCTAGTATTTCTGTTTTACAATTAACTCACAGATTGTAATTTGAGTGCTATTTAGGGTAAGCTAAATACTGTCGTCTGAGCTAAACATTCTCTAGTATTTCTGTTTTACAATGAACTCACAGCTTGTAATTTGAGCGATATTTAGGGTAAGCTAAATACTGTCGTCTGAGCTAAACATTCTCTAGTATTTCTGTTTTACAATGAACTCACAGATTATAATTTGAGCGATGTTTAGGGTAAGCTAAATACTGTAGTCTGAGCTAAACATTCTCTAGTATTTCTGTTTTACAATTAACTCACAGCTTGTAATTTGAGCGACGTTTAGGGTAAGCTAAATACTGTCATCTGAGCTAAACATTCTCTAGTATTTCTGTTTTACAATGAACTGACAGATTGTAATTTGAGCGATATTTAGGGTAAGCTAAATACTGTCGTCTGAGATAAACATTCTCTAGTATTTCTGTTTTACAATGAACTCACAGCTTGTAATTTGAGCGATGTTTAGGGTAAGCTAAATACTGTCATCTGAGCTAAACATTCTCTAGTATTTCTGTTTTACAATGAACTCACAGCTTGTAATTTGAGCGATGTTTAGGGTAAGCTAAATACTGTCGTCTGAGCTAAACATTCTCTAGTATTTCTGTTTTACAATGAACTCACAGCTTGTAATTTGAGCGATATTTAGGGTAAGCTAAATACTGTCGTCTGAGCTAAACATTCTCTAGTATTTCTGTTTTGCATTGAACTCACAGCTTGTAATTTGAGCGATGTTTAGGGTAAGCTAAATACTGTCGTCTGAGCTAAACATTTTCTAGTATCTCTGTTTTACAATGAACTCACAGCTTGTAATTTGAGTGATATTTAGGGTAAGCTAAATACTGTCGTCTGAGCTAAACATTCTCTAGTATTTCTGTTTTACAATGAACTCACAGCTTGTAATTTGAGCGATATTTAGGGTAAGCTAAATACTGTCGTCTGAGCTAAACATTCTCTAGTATTTCTGTTTTACAATGAACTCACAGATTGTAATTTGAGCGATGTTTAGGGTAAGCTAAATACTGTCATCTGAGCTAAACATTCTCTAGTATTTCTGTTTTACAATTAACTCACAGCTTGTAATTTGAGCGATGTTTAGGGTAAGCTAAATACTGTCGTCTGAGCTAAACATTCTCTAGTATTTCTGTTTTACAATGAACTCACAGATTGTAATTTGAGCGATATTTAGGGTAAGCTAAATACTGTCGTCTGAGCTAAACATTCTCTAGTATTTCTGTTTTACAATGAACTCACAGCTTGTAATTTCAGCGATATTTAGGGTAAGCTAAATACTGTCCTCTGAGCTTAACATTCTCTAGTATTTCTGTTTTACAATTAACTCACAGATTGTAATTTGAGTGCTATTTAGGGTAAGCTAAATACTGTCGTCTGAGCTAAACATTCTCTATTATTTCTGTTTTACAATGAACTCACAGCTTGTAATTTGAGCGATATTTAGGGTAAGCTAAATACTGTCGTCTGAGCTAAACATTCTCTAGTATTTCTGTTTTACAATGAACTCACAGATTGTAATTTGAGCGATGTTTAGGGTAAGCTAAATACTGTAGTCTGAGCAAACATTCTCTAGTATTTCTGTTTTACAATTAACTCACAGCTTGTAATTTGAGCGACGTTTAGGGTAAGCTAAATACTGTCGTCTGAGCTAAACATTCTCTAGTATTTCTGTTTTACAATGAACTGACAGATTGTAATTTGAGCGATATTTAGGGTAAGCTAAATACTGTCGTCTGAGATAAACATTCTCTAGTATTTCTGTTTTACAATGAACTCACAGCTTGTAATTTGAACGATGTTTAGGGTAAGCTAAATACTGTCATCTGAGCTAAACATTCTCTAGTATTTCTGTTTTACAATGAACTCACAGCTTGTAATTTGAGCGATGTTTAGGGTAAGCTAAATACTGTCGTCTGAGCTAAACATTCTCTAGTATTTCTGTTTTATAATGAACTCACAGCTTGTAATTTGAGCGATGTTTAGGGTAAGCTAAATACTGTCGTCTGAGCTAAACATTCTCTAGTATTTCTGTTTTACAATGAACTCACAGCTTGTAATTTGAGCGATGTTTAGGGTAAGCTAAATACTGTCGTCTGAGCTAAACATTCTCTAGTATTTCTGTTTTACAATGAACTCACAGATTGTAATTTGAGCGATGTTTAGGGTAAGCTAAATACTGTCATCTGAGCTAAACATTCTCTAGTATTTCTGTTTTACAATGAACTCACAGATTGTAATTTGAGCTATGTTTAGGGTAAGCTAAATACTGTCGTCTGAGCTAAACATTCTCTAGTATTTCTGTTTCACAATGGACTCACAGCTTTTAATTTGAGCGATGTTTAGGTTAAGTTAAATACTGTCGTCTGAGCTAAACATTCTCTAGTATTTCTGTTTTACAAAGAACTCACAGATTGTAATTTGAGCGATATTTAGGGTAAGCTAAATACTGTCGTCTGAGCTAAACATTCTCTAGTATTTCTGTTTTACAATGAACTCACAGCTTGTAATTTGAGCGATGTTTAGGGTAAGCTAAATACTGTCGTCTGAGCTAAACATTCTCTAGTATCTCTGTTTTACAATGAACTCACAGCTTGTAATTTGAGCGACGTTTAGGGTAAGCTAAATACTGTCGTCTGAGCTAAACATTCTCTAGTATTTCTGTTTTACAATGAACTCACAGCTTCTAATTTGAGCGATATTTAGGGTAAGCTAAATACTGTCGTCTGAGCTAAACATTCTCTAGTATCTCTGTTTTACAATGAATTCACAGATTGTAATTTGAGCGATATTTAGGGTAAGCTAAATACTGTCGTCTGAGCTAAACATTCTCTAGTATTTCTGTTTTACGATGAACTCACAGACTGTAATTTGAGCGATATTTAGGGTAAGCTAAATACTGTCGTCTGAGCTAAACATTTTCTAGTATCTCTGTTTTACAATGAACTCACAGCTTGTAATTTGAGTGATATTTAGGGTAAGCTAAATACTGTCGTCTGAGCTAAACATTCTCTAGTATTTCTGTTTTACAATGAACTCACAGCTTGTAATTTGAGCGATATTTAGGGTAAGCTAAATACTGTAGTCTGAGCTAAACATTCTCTAGTATTTCTGTTTTACAATGAACTCACAGCTTGTAATTTGAGCGACGTTTAGGGTAAGCTAAATACTGTCGTCTGAGCTAAACATTCTCTAGTATTTCTGTTTTACAATGAACTCACAGATTGTAATTTGAGCGATATTTAGGGTAAACTAAATACTGTCGTCTGAGCTAAACATTCTCTAGTATTTCTGTTTTACAATGAACTCACAGCTTGTAATTTGAGCGATATTTAGGGTAAGCTAAATACTGTCGCCTGAGCTTAACATTCTCTAGTATTTCTGTTTTACAATTAACTCACAGATTGTAATTTGAGTGATATTTAGGGTAAGCTAAATACTGTCGTCTGAGCTAAACATTCTCTAGTATTTCTGTTTTACAATGAACTCACAGCTTGTAATTTGAGCGATATTTAGGGTAAGCTAAATACTGTCGTCTGAGCTAAACATTCTCTAGTATTTCTGTTTTACAATGAACTCACAGATTGTAATTTGAGCGATGTTTAGGGTAAGCTAAATACTGTATTCTGAGCTAAACATTCTCTAGTATTTCTGTTTTACAATTAACTCACAGCTTGTAATTTGAGCGACGTTTAGGGTAAGCTAAATACTGTCGTCTGAGCTAAACATTCTCTAGTATTTCTGTTTTACAATGAACTGACAGATTGTAATTTGAGCGATATTTAGGGTAAGCTAAATACTGTCGTCTGAGCTAAACATTCTCTAGTATTTCTGTTTTACAATGAACTCACAGCTTGTAATTTGAGCGATGTTTAGGGTAAGCTAAATACTGTCATCTGAGCTAAACATTCTCTAGTATTTCTGTTTTACAATGAACTCACAGCTTGTAATTTGAGCGATGTTTAGGGTACGCTAAATACTGTCGTCTGAGCTAAACATTCTCTAGTATTTCTGTTTTACAATGAACTCACAGCTTGTAATTTGAGCGACGTTTAGGGTAAGTTAAATACTGTCGTCAGAGCTAAATATTCTCTAGTATTTCTGTTTTACAATGAACTCACAGCTTGTAATTTGAGCGATGTTTAGGGTAAGCTAAATACTGTCGTCTGAGCTAAACATTCTCTAGTATTTCTGTTTTACAATGAACTCACAGATTGTAATTTGAGCGATGTTTAGGGTAAGCTAAATACTGTCGTCTGAGCTAAACATTCTCTAGTATTTCTGTTTTACAATGAACTCACAGATTGTAATTTGAGCGATGTTTAGGGTAAGCTAAATACTGTCGTCTGAGCTAAACATTCTCTAGTATTTCTGTTTTACAATGAACTCACAGATTGTAATTTGAGTGATGTTTAGGGTAAGCTAAATACTGTAGTCTGAGCTAAACATTCTCTAGTATTTCTGTTTTACAATTAACTCACATCTTGTAATTTGAGTGATATTTAGGGTAAGCTAAATACTGTCGTCTGAGCGAAACATTCTCTAGTATTTCTGTTTTACAATAAACTCACAGCTTGTAATTTGAGTGATATTTAGGGTAAGTTAAATACTGTCGTCTGAGCTAAACATTCTCTAGTATTTCTGTTTTACAATGAACTCACAGATTGTAATTTGAGCGATGTTTAGGGTAAGCTAAATACTGTCGTCTGAGCTAAACATTCTCTAGTATTTCTGTTTTACAATTAACTCACAGATTGTAATTTGAGCGATATTTAGGGTAAGCTAAATACTGTCGTCTGAGCTAAACATTCTCTAGTATTTCTGTTTTACAATTAACTCACAGATTGTAATTTGAGCGATGTTTAGGGTAAGCTAAATACTGTCGCCTGAGCTAAACATTCTCTAGTATTTCTGTTTTACAATTAACTCACAGATTGTAATTTGAGCGATGTTTAGGGTAAGCTAAATACTGTCGTCTGAGCTAAACATTCTCTAGTATTTCTGTTTTACAATTCACTCACAGCTTGTAATTTGAGCGATATTTAGGGTAAGCTAAATACTGTCGTCTGAGCTAAACATTCTCTAGTATTTCTGTTTTGCATTGAACTCACAGCTTGTAATTTGAGCGATGTTTAGGGTAAGCTAAATACTGTCGTCTGAGCTAAACATTTTCTAGTATCTCTGTTTTACAATGAACTCACAGCTTGTAATTTGAGTGATATTTAGGGTAAGCTAAATACTGTCGTCTGAGCTAAACATTCTCTAGTATTTCTGTTTTACAATGAACTCACAGCTTGTAATTTGAGCGATATTTAGGGTAAGCTAAATACTGTCGTCTGAGCTAAACATTCTCTAGTATTTCTGTTTTACAATGAACTCACAGATTGTAATTTGAGCGATGTTTAGGGTAAGCTAAATACTGTCATCTGAGCTAAACATTCTCTAGTATTTCTGTTTTACAATTAACTCACAGCTTGTAATTTGAGCGATGTTTAGGGTAAGCTAAATACTGTCGTCTGAGCTAAACATTCTCTAGTATTTCTGTTTTACAATGAACTCACAGATTGTAATTTGAGCGATATTTAGGGTAAGCTAAATACTGTCGTCTGAGCTAAACATTCTCTAGTATTTCTGTTTTACAATGAACTCACAGCTTGTAATTTCAGCGATATTTAGGGTAAGCTAAATACTGTCCTCTGAGCTTAACATTCTCTAGTATTTCTGTTTTACAATTAACTCACAGATTGTAATTTGAGTGCTATTTAGGGTAAGCTAAATACTGTCGTCTGAGATAAACATTCTCTAGTATTTCTGTTTTACAATGAACTCACAGCTTGTAATTTGAGCGATATTTAGGGTAAGCTAAATACTGTCGTCTGAGCTAAACATTCTCTAGTATTTCTGTTTTACAATGAACTCACAGATTGTAATTTGAGCGATGTTTAGGGTAAGCTAAATACTGTAGTCTGAGCTAAACATTCTCTAGTATTTCTGTTTTACAATTAACTCACAGCTTGTAATTTGAGCGACGTTTAGGGTAAGCTAAATACTGTCGTCTGAGCTAAACATTCTCTAGTATTTCTGTTTTACAATGAACTGACAGATTGTAATTTGAGCGATATTTAGGGTAAGCTAAATACTGTCGTCTGAGATAAACATTCTCTAGTATTTCTGTTTTACAATGAACTCACAGCTTGTAATTTGAGCGATGTTTAGGGTAAGCTAAATACTGTCATCTGAGCTAAACATTCTCTAGTATTTCTGTTTTACAATGAACTCACAGCTTGTAATTTGAGCGATGTTTAGGGTAAGCTAAATACTGTCGTCTGAGCTAAACATTCTCTAGTATTTCTGTTTTACAATGAACTCACAGCTTGTAATTTGAGCGATGTTTAGGGTAAGCTAAATACTGTCGTCTGAGCTAAACATTCTCTAGTATTTCTGTTTTACAATGAACTCACAGCTTGTAATTTGAGCGATGTTTAGGGTAAGCTAAATACTGTCGTCTGAGCTAAACATTCTCTAGTATTTCTGTTTTACAATGAACTCACAGATTGTAATTTGAGCGATGTTTAGGGTAAGCTAAATACTGTCGTCTGAGCTAAACATTCTCTAGTATTTCTGTTTTACAATGAACTCACAGATTGTAATTTGAGCTATGTTTAGGGTAAGCTAAATACTGTCGTCTGAGCTAAACATTCTCTAGTATTTCTGTTTCACAATGGACTCACAGCTTTTAATTTGAGCGATGTTTAGGTTAAGTTAAATACTGTCGTCTGAGCTAAACATTCTCTAGTATTTCTGTTTTACAATGAACTCACAGATTGTAATTTGAGCGATATTTAGGGTAAACTAAATACTGTCGTCTGAGCTAAACATTCTCTAGTATTTCTGTTTTACAATGAACTCACAGCTTGTAATTTGAGCGATATTTAGGGTAAGCTAAATACTGTCGCCTGAGCTTAACATTCTCTAGTATTTCTGTTTTACAATTAACTCACAGATTGTAATTTGAGTGATATTTAGGGTAAGCTAAATACTGTCGTCTGAGCTAAACATTCTCTAGTATTTCTGTTTTACAATGAACTCACAGCTTGTAATTTGAGCGATATTTAGGGTAAGCTAAATACTGTCGTCTGAGCTAAACATTCTCTAGTATTTCTGTTTTACAATGAACTCACAGATTGTAATTTGAGCGATGTTTAGGGTAAGCTAAATACTGTATTCTGAGCTAAACATTCTCTAGTATTTCTGTTTTACAATTAACTCACAGCTTGTAATTTGAGCGACGTTTAGGGTAAGCTAAATACTGTCGTCTGAGCTAAACATTCTCTAGTATTTCTGTTTTACAATGAACTGACAGATTGTAATTTGAGCGATATTTAGGGTAAGCTAAATACTGTCGTCTGAGCTAAACATTCTCTAGTATTTCTGTTTTACAATGAACTCACAGCTTGTAATTTGAGCGATGTTTAGGGTAAGCTAAATACTGTCATCTGAGCTAAACATTCTCTAGTATTTCTGTTTTACAATGAACTCACAGCTTGTAATTTGAGCGATGTTTAGGGTACGCTAAATACTGTCGTCTGAGCTAAATATTCTCTAGTATTTCTGTTTTACAATGAACTCACAGCTTGTAATTTGAGCGATGTTTAGGGTAAGCTAAATACTGTCGTCTGAGCTAAACATTCTCTAGTATTTCTGTTTTACAATGAACTCACAGATTGTAATTTGAGCGATGTTTAGGGTAAGCTAAATACTGTCGTCTGAGCTAAACATTCTCTAGTATTTCTGTTTTACAATGAACTCACAGATTGTAATTTGAGCGATGTTTAGGGTAAGCTAAATACTGTCGTCTGAGCTAAACATTCTCTAGTATTTCTGTTTCACAATGGACTCACAGCTTGTAATTTGAGCGATGTTTAGGGTAAGCTAAATACTGTCGTCTGAGCTAAACATTCTCTAGTATTTCTGTTTTACAATGAACTCACAGATTGTAATTTGAGTGATGTTTAGGGTAAGCTAAATACTGTAGTCTGAGCTAAACATTCTCTAGTATTTCTGTTTTACAATTAACTCACATCTTGTAATTTGAGTGATATTTAGGGTAAGCTAAATACTGTCGTCTGAGCGAAACATTCTCTAGTATTTCTGTTTTACAATAAACTCACAGCTTGTAATTTGAGTGATATTTAGGGTAAGTTAAATACTGTCGTCTGAGCTAAACATTCTCTAGTATTTCTGTTTTACAATGAACTCACAGATTGTAATTTGAGCGATGTTTAGGGTAAGCTAAATACTGTCGTCTGAGCTAAACATTCTCTAGTATTTCTGTTTTACAATTAACTCACAGATTGTAATTTGAGCGATATTTAGGGTAAGCTAAATACTGTCGTCTGAGCTAAACATTCTCTAGTATTTCTGTTTTACAATTAACTCACAGATTGTAATTTGAGCGATGTTTAGGGTAAGCTAAATACTGTCGCCTGAGCTAAACATTCTCTAGTATTTCTGTTTTACAATTAACTCACAGATTGTAATTTGAGCGATGTTTAGGGTAAGCTAAATACTGTCGTCTGAGCTAAACATTCTCTAGTATTTCTGTTTTACAATTCACTCACAGCTTGTAATTTGAGCGATATTTAGGGTAAGCTAAATACTGTCGTCTGAGCTAAACATTCTCTAGTATTTCTGTTTTGCATTGAACTCACAGCTTGTAATTTGAGCGATGTTTAGGGTAAGCTAAATACTGTCGTCTGAGCTAAACATTTTCTAGTATCTCTGTTTTACAATGAACTCACAGCTTGTAATTTGAGTGATATTTAGGGTAAGCTAAATACTGTCGTCTGAGCTAAACATTCTCTAGTATTTCTGTTTTACAATGAACTCACAGCTTGTAATTTGAGCGATATTTAGGGTAAGCTAAATACTGTCGTCTGAGCTAAACATTCTCTAGTATTTCTGTTTTACAATGAACTCACAGATTGTAATTTGAGCGATGTTTAGGGTAAGCTAAATACTGTCATCTGAGCTAAACATTCTCTAGTATTTCTGTTTTACAATTAACTCACAGCTTGTAATTTGAGCGATGTTTAGGGTAAGCTAAATACAGTCGTCTGAGCTAAACATTCTCTAGTATTTCTGTTTTACAATGAACTCACAGATTGTAATTTGAGCGATATTTAGGGTAAGCTAAATACTGTCGTCTGAGCTAAACATTCTCTAGTATTTCTGTTTTACAATGAACTCACAGCTTGTAATTTCAGCGATATTTAGGGTAAGCTAAATACTGTCCTCTGAGCTTAACATTCTCTAGTATTTCTGTTTTACAATTAACTCACAGATTGTAATTTGAGTGCTATTTAGGGTAAGCTAAATACTGTCGTCTGAGATAAACATTATCTAGTATTTCTGTTTTACAATGAACTCACAGCTTGTAATTTGAGCGATATTTAGGGTAAGCTAAATACTGTCGTCTGAGCTAAACATTCTCTAGTATTTCTGTTTTACAATGAACTCACAGATTGTAATTTGAGCGATGTTTAGGGTAAGCTAAATACTGTAGTCTGAGCTAAACATTCTCTAGTATTTCTGTTTTACAATTAACTCACAGCTTGTAATTTGAGCGACGTTTAGGGTAAGCTAAATACTGTCGTCTGAGCTAAACATTCTCTAGTATTTCTGTTTTACAATGAACTGACAGATTGTAATTTGAGCGATATTTAGGGTAAGCTAAATACTGTCGTCTGAGATAAACATTCTCTAGTATTTCTGTTTTACAATGAACTCACAGCTTGTAATTTGAGCGATGTTTAGGGTAAGCTAAATACTGTCATCTGAGCTAAACATTCTCTAGTATTTCTGTTTTACAATGAACTCACAGCTTGTAATTTGAGCGATGTTTAGGGTAAGCTAAATACTGTCGTCTGAGCTAAACATTCTCTAGTATTTCTGTTTTACAATGAACTCACAGCTTGTAATTTGAGCGATGTTTAGGGTAAGCTAAATACTGTCGTCTGAGCTAAACATTCTCTAGTATTTCTGTTTTACAATGAACTCACAGCTTGTAATTTGAGCGATGTTTAGGGTAAGCTAAATACTGTCGTCTGAGCTAAACATTCTCTAGTATTTCTGTTTTACAATGAACTCACAGATTGTAATTTGAGCGATGTTTAGGGTAAGCTAAATACTGTCGTCTGAGCTAAACATTCTCTAGTATTTCTGTTTTACAATGAACTCACAGATTGTAATTTGAGCTATGTTTAGGGTAAGCTAAATACTGTCGTCTGAGCTAAACATTCTCTAGTATTTCTGTTTCACAATGGACTCACAGCTTTTAATTTGAGCGATGTTTAGGTTAAGTTAAATACTGTCGTCTGAGCTAAACATTCTCTAGTATTTCTGTTTTACAAAGAACTCACAGATTGTAATTTGAGCAATATTTAGGGTAAGCTAAATACTGTCGTCTGAGCTAAACATTCTCTAGTATTTCTGTTTTACAATGAACTCACAGATTGTAATTTGAGTGATATTTAGGGTAAGTTAAATACTGTCGTCTGAGCTAAACATTCTCTAGTATTTCTGTTTTACAATGAACTCACAGATTGTAATTTGAGCGATGTTTAGGGTAAGCTAAATACTGTCGTCTGAGCTAAACATTCTCTAGTATTTCTGTTTTACAATTAACTCACAGATTGTAATTTGAGCAATATTTAGGGTAAGCTAAATACTGTCGTCTGAGCTAAACATTCTCTAGTATTTCTGTTTTACAATGAACTCACAGCTTGTAATTTGAGCGATGTTTAGGGTAAGCTAAATACTGTCGCCTGAGCTAAACATTCTCTAGTATTTCTGTTTTACAATTAACTCACAGATTGTAATTTGAGCGATGTTTAGGGTAAGCTAAATACTGTCGCCTGAGCTAAACATTCTCTAGTATTTCTGTTTTACAATTAACTCACAGATTGTAATTTGAGCGATGTTTAGGGTAAGCTAAATACTGTCGTCTGAGCTAAACATTCTCTAGTATTTCTGTTTTACAATTCACTCACAGCTTGTAATTTGAGCGATATTTAGGTTAAGCTAAATACTGTCGTCTGAGCTAAACATTCTCTAGTATTTCTGTTTTGCATTGAACTCACAGCTTGTAATTTGAGCGATGTTTAGGGTAAGTTAAATACTGTCGTCAGAGCTAAACATTCTCTAGTATTTCTGTTTTACAATTAACTCACAGATTGTAATTTGAGTGATATTTAGGGTAAGCTAAATACTGTCGTCTGAGCTAAACATTCTCTAGTATTTCTGTTTTACAATGAACTCACAGCTTGTAATTTGAGCGACGTTTAGGGTAAGCTAAATACTGTCGTCTGAGCTAAACATTTTCTAGTATTTCTGTTTTACAATGAACTCACAGCTTGTAATTTGAGCGACGTTTAGGGTAAGCTAAATACTGTCGTCTGAGCTAAACATTCTCTAGTATTTCTGTTTTACAATGAACTCACAGCTTGTAATTTGAGCGATGTTTAGGGTAAGCTAAATACTGTCGTCTGAGCTAAACATTCTCTAGTATTTCTGTTTTACAATTAACTCACAGCTTGTAATTTGAGCGATGTTTAGGGTAAGCTAAATACTGTCGTCTGAGCTAAACATTCTCTAGTATTTCTATTTTACAATTAACTCACAGCTTGTAATTTGAGTGATGTTTAGGGTAAGCTAAATACTGTCGTCTGAGCTAAACATTCTCTAGTATTTCTGTTTTACAATGAACTCACAGATTGTAATTTGAGCGACGTTTAGGGTAAGCTAAATACTGTCGTCTGAGCTAAACATTCTCTAGTATTTCTGTTTTACAATGAACTCACAGATTGTAATTTGAGCGACGTTTAGGGTAAGCTAAATACTGTCGTCTGAGCTAAACATTCTCTAGTAGTTCTGTTTTACAATGAACTCACAGCTTGTAATTTGAGCGATATTTAGGGTAAGCTAAATACTGTCGTCTGAGCTAAACATTCTCTAGTATTTCTGTTTTACAATGAACTCACAGATTGTAATTTGAGCGACGTTTAGGGTAAGCTAAATACTGTCGTCTGAGCTAAACATTCTCTAGTATTTCTGTTTTACAATGAACTCACAGATTGTAATTTGAGTGATGTTTAGGGTAAGCTAAATACTGTCGTCTGAGCAAAACATTCTCTAGTATTTCTGTTTTACAATGGACTCGCAGATTGTAATTTGAGCGACGTTTAGGGTAAGCTAAATACTGTGGTCTGAGCTAAACATTCTCTAGTATTTCTGTTTTACAATTAACTCACAGCTTGTAATTTGAGCGATGTTTAGGGTAAGCTAAATACTGTCATCTGAGCTAAACATTCTCTAGTATTTCTGTTTTACAATGTACTCACAGATTGTAATTTCAGCGATATTTAGGGTAAGCTAAATACTGTCCTCTGAGCTTAACATTCTCTAGTATTTCTGTTTTACAATTAACTCACAGATTGTAATTTGAGTGCTATTTAGGGTAAGCTAAATACTGTCGTCTGAGCTAAACATTCTCTAGTATTTCTGTTTTACAATGAACTCACAGCTTGTAATTTGAGCGATATTTAGGATAAGCTAAATACTGACGTCTGAGCTAAACATTCTCTAGTATTTCTGTTTTACAATGAACTCACAGATTGTAATTTGAGCGATGTTTAGGGTAAGCTAAATACTGTAGTCTGAGCTAAACATTCTCTAGTATTTCTGTTTTACAATTAACTCACAGCTTGTAATTTGAGCGACGTTTAGGGTAAGCTAAATACTGTCGTCTGAGCTAAACATTCTCTAGTATTTCTGTTTTACAATGAACTGACAGATTGTAATTTGAGCGATATTTAGGGTAAGCTAAATACTGTCGTCTGAGATAAACATTCTCTAGTATTTCTGTTTTACAATGAACTCACAGCTTGTAATTTGAGCGATGTTTAGGGTAAGCTAAATACTGTCATCTGAGCTAAACATTCTCTAGTATTTCTGTTTTACAATGAACTCACAGCTTGTAATTTGAGCGATGTTTAGGGTAAGCTAAATACTGTCGTCTGAGCTAAACATTCTCTAGTATTTCTGTTTTACAATGAACTCACATCTTGTAATTTGAGCGATGTTTAGGGTAAGCTAAATACTGTCGTCTGAGCTAAACATTCTCTAGTATTTCTGTTTTACAATGAACTCACAGCTTGTAATTTGAGCGATGTTTAGGGTAAGCTAAATACTGTCGTCTGAGCTAAACATTCTCTAGTATTTCTGTTTTACAATGAACTCACAGATTGTAATTTGAGCGATGTTTAGGGTAAGCTAAATACTGTCGTCTGAGCTAAACATTCTCTAGTATTTCTGTTTTACAATGAACTCACAGATTGTAATTTGAGCTATGTTTAGGGTAAGCTAAATACTGTCGTCTGAGCTAAACATTCTCTAGTATTTCTGTTTCACAATGGACTCACAGCTTTTAATTTGAGCGATGTTTAGGTTAAGTTAAATACTGTCGTCTGAGCTAAACATTCTCTAGTATTTCTGTTTTACAAAGAACTCACAGATTGTAATTTGAGCGATATTTAGGGTAAGCTAAATACTGTCGTCTGAGCTAAACATTCTCTAGTATTTCTGTTTTACAATGAACTCACAGATTGTAATTTGAGTGATATTTAGGGTAAGTTAAATACTGTCGTCTGAGCTAAACATTCTCTAGTATTTCTGTTTTACAATGAACTCACAGATTGTAATTTGAGCGATGTTTAGGGTAAGCTAAATACTGTCGTCTGAGCTAAACATTCTCTAGTATTTCTGTTTTACAATTAACTCACAGATTGTAATTTGAGCGATATTTAGGGTAAGCTAAATACTGTCGTCTGAGCTAAACATTCTCTAGTATTTCTGTTTTACAATGAACTCACAGCTTGTAATTTGAGCGATGTTTAGGGTAAGCTAAATACTGTCGCCTGAGCTAAACATTCTCTAGTATTTCTGTTTTACAATTAACTCACAGATTGTAATTTGAGCGATGTTTAGGGTAAGCTAAATACTGTCGCCTGAGCTAAACATTCTCTAGTATTTCTGTTTTACAATTAACTCACAGATTGTAATTTGAGCGATGTTTAGGGTAAGCTAAATACTGTCGTCTGAGCTAAACATTCTCTAGTATTTCTGTTTTACAATTCACTCACAGCTTGTAATTTGAGCGATATTTAGGTTAAGCTAAATACTGTCGTCTGAGCTAAACATTCTCTAGTATTTCTGTTTTGCATTGAACTCACAGCTTGTAATTTGAGCGATGTTTAGGGTAAGTTAAATACTGTCGTCAGAGCTAAACATTCTCTAGTATTTCTGTTTTACAATTAACTCACAGATTGTAATTTGAGTGATATTTAGGGTAAGCTAAATACTGTCGTCTGAGCTAAACATTCTCTAGTATTTCTGTTTTACAATGAACTCACAGCTTGTAATTTGAGCGACGTTTAGGGTAAGCTAAATACTGTCGTCTGAGCTAAACATTCTCTAGTATTTCTGTTTTACAATGAACTCACAGCTTGTAATTTGAGCGACGTTTAGGGTAAGCTAAATACTGTCGTCTGAGCTAAACATTCTCTAGTATTTCTGTTTTACAATGAACTCACAGCTTGCAATTTGAGCGATGTTTAGGGTAAGCTAAATACTGTCGTCTGAGCTAAACATTCTCTAGTATTTCTGTTTTACAATTAACTCACAGCTTGTAATTTGAGCGATGTTTAGGGTAAGCTAAATACTGTCGTCTGAGCTAAACATTCTCTAGTATTTCTATTTTACAATTAACTCACAGCTTGTAATTTGAGTGATGTTTAGGGTAAGCTAAATACTGTCGTCTGAGCTAAACATTCTCTAGTATTTCTGTTTTACAATGAACTCACAGATTGTAATTTGAGCGACGTTTAGGGTAAGCTAAATACTGTCGTCTGAGCTAAACATTCTCTAGTATTTCTGTTTTACAATGAACTCACAGATTGTAATTTGAGCGACGTTTAGGGTAAGCTAAATACTGTCGTCTGAGCTAAACATTCTCTAGTAGTTCTGTTTTACAATGAACTCACAGCTTGTAATTTGAGCGATATTTAGGGTAAGCTAAATACTGTCGTCTGAGCTAAACATTCTCTAGTATTTCTGTTTTACAATGAACTCACAGATTGTAATTTGAGCGACGTTTAGGGTAAGCTAAATACTGTCGTCTGAGCTAAACATTCTCTAGTATTTCTGTTTTACAATGAACTCACAGATTGTAATTTGAGTGATGTTTAGGGTAAGCTAAATACTGTCGTCTGAGCAAAACATTCTCTAGTATTTCTGTTTTACAATGGACTCGCAGATTGTAATTTGAGCGACGTTTAGGGTAAGCTAAATACTGTGGTCTGAGCTAAACATTCTCTAGTATTTCTGTTTTACAATGAACTCACAGATTGTAATTTGAGCGACGTTTAGGGTAAGCTAAATACTGTCGCCTGAGCTAAACATTCTCTAGTATTTCTGTTTTACAATTAAATTACAGATTGTAATTTGAGTGATGTTTAGGGTAAGCTAAATACTGTCGTCTGAGCAAAACATTCTCTAGTATTTCTGTTTTACAATGGACTCGCAGCTTGTGAGTTATATGTTGGTTATAAGCATAACAGCACTAAAAAATGTAACTCAACTTGAAACTTGGGGTCAATGTACCATATGTCATGTGGACATGATTTGCTATAGCAAACCATGTCCGCCCGACATCGCTAAATGACGACAGCATACACTGTCGGCATTTAACATTGCACAAGTATTTCTAGTGAAATATTTGTGCAATGCTGCCCCCTGCACATGCACGGCCAATCGGCTGCAAGCCAGGGGTGTCAATCATCCCAATCCTGAGCCAGAAACTACAGGCAGATTTAGCAGCCCCTAGAAGTCTGGTATAAAGAAATAAAGGCTAGAATAAAAGTAGAATAAAATACCAATAAAAATTATAAAAAAATAAAAAAATAAAAAATACATGTAAAACATATTAACATAAAGTATTACCCATATATATATATACAGAGATCATAGCATGGTCATGCTTGAAATCACTTTCCATAAACAGTGTTGCAAAGGTTCAACAAGACTTTTAGTTTTAAAAACTCTGCAAACTGCACTCTATGCCGATGATGTGCTAATATATATGTCAAATACACAAAGTAATATTCCTAAACTTCTCTTGATAATTGAAAAATTCGGATCCTTCTCAGGCTACTCCGTCAATTCAGCACAATCAGAATTGCTCTGGATTAAACAACCACAAAATCCACCTATATCCATCCCTTTTAAAATTGTTCAGGACTCTTTCAAATATTTGGGTATTTGGATCTCGGCTAATCCGCACAACTGGTATTCATTGAACATACTCCCGGTGCTGGCCAGTGTTAAAGAAATGCTAAAAAATTGGCAGAATCTTCCATTGTCAATGTCAGGTCGCATAGCTTTGTACAAAATGTCCCTTATCCCTAAAATTCTCTATGTTCTCCAGAATACTCCCTTACTTCTTAAAGCAAAAGATATCACTGCATTTAATACTGCCTTACGACTATTCATCTGGCAGAAGAGAAAACCAAGAATTTCATTATCTAGACTAACTTTATCGAGAGACCAGGGAGGACTGTCTCTCCCAGATCTTCGTCTCTATAATCATGTATTCCTGGCACGAATTGCGGCAGACTGGTTTACTAATAGTAATTATATTACTAATGGGGATTTAGAGAGTAATATGATTCACCCCTACTCATTGGTAGCATTGACCCATTGCAATAGTAGCATGACCCCTATTGGAATAAAAAAGATGATCTCCATTTATAACCCAATTTCCATTTGGAGAAGGTTAGGTCTGGCTCTTCATATAAAAACTGAAGCCTCAAAATATCTCCCCATATTAAATAATCCTCAGTTTGTAGCAGGCGTACAGTCAACTGTATTCTCAAAATGGGCACTACTTGGACTGGTAAGACTGGAACAAGTGTTGGATTTTCAGAGGAAATGTGTTAAGTCCTTTGACTCTCTCAAACAGGAATTCATTATTTCTAATAATGACTTCTTTGCATACCTGCAAGTGAGACATTTTGCTCTTAAACAGGTCACTGACCATGGCTGGGAATGGTCTATGGGAGATTTAGAAAAATGGATGATATTATTCAAAAACGGGCTTACCTCAATATCATACATTTATCAAACATTATTAGCTCTCAAAGGCCCTGATGTTTTGGAGAAACTCTATTTCAAATGGTCCTCCCTGCTCCAGCAGAACTCTCTTGATCCAGCTCTCCTCACCTTTTCGATTCAAGAAACGTGTCGGGTTACTCTCTCAGCTACGTGGAGGGAGTCACATTTAAGACTTCTCCACATGACTTATTTCACCCCTAAGAAAGGCTTCAAATGTAGAAGTCTGGGGTTTAACAAATGCCCCAAATGCTCATTTCCTTCTGCTGACCTGCTGCACATGATCTGGGACTGTCCAAAAATTCATAGCTTTTGGTTAAAGGTTCAATTTTGGCTCATTAATATAGTCAAGGTACCTTCCTTCACATTCTCCCCCAGGAGGATAGTCTTCCTTTCTGATAATCCTACTCCACCGTATCAGACTAGTAAAATTATAAGTATGGCTACCCTCGCGGTGAGATATTTGATTTTAGAGAAATGGAAGCTAAAAACCATCCCGAGCTTAACTGAAGTCAAAAATTGCTTAAAAAAGCAATGTATAATTGAACAATTGGATACCAACTTGCAAAAAGATCAAGATATAAAAAACTTTTTTTCCAAATGGTCACAATTTATTAAAGCGCTCCCCCTCAGCGAGATTGAATATATTATTTACCCATTTAAAGATAGTGAATTAGTAATATTAGGAATATGGTAAAGTTTAAGCATCCAGCTCTCTGCCGAAAGCGAACCTAGCCTACCCCCCCTTTTTTTCCTTTTTTCTTTTTTTCTTCCTTCTTTCTTTTTTTTTTTTTTTTTTTTCTTCTCCTTCTGTTTTTTTTTTCTGTTTTTGTTCTTGTCTGTGTTTTAGTCTCAGGTCTGGAGGATCTCTTTGTCCTCTGCTTGTAGCTGTGACTTATTTCATCTAATTTTGAAATTTAATGGCACCACAGCTGTTGGTCTAAAAACTAGAAAAACCTTTTTTGGTTTCATTAAGGGGTTATCCGGACGAGATAAGGTTGCATTTTTAGGGTATTAGGTTATGCTGGGTCAGAACCAGAATCAGATCTATTTCTGTTTAAAAAATTTCTTTCGTTTTTATGACAGGCCACTTTGTTGTATGCATATATCTATAATGAGATCTGGAACAATGTCTCATATTCTGTCTTTTGGTTGTTTTTTCATTTGCTTGATCCGAAAGAAAGAAAAGAATAAGGAATAATCTTTTTACTTCTTGATGTGGCTATGTATACTCCCCTAACTTGTAACCACTGCCGTTAACTTTACCCTCTTTTTCTTTTTGTACCCCTTGATGGTTTACCAATAAAAATTATAATAAAAAAAAAAAAATACATGTAAAACATATTAACATAAAGTATTACCCATATATATATACAGAGATCATAGCATGGTCATGCTTGAAACCACTTCCCATAAACAGTGTTGCAAAGGTCCAACAAGACTTTTAGTTTTAAAAAAAAATAGATTTAAGGAAAATGTTAAAGAGCATAAATTGCATAAACAAATATAATGTGAAAACTTGTTATAAACACATAGCACAAGGTTATACAAGTACAATAAAGGTCAATCTATCTCAAATGGTCCAAAATAGGTTGCTTCACCATTTGTAATTTTCCTATTTTTGTTTTGAGTGATTTCTTCTATGTGCTGATATTGCAAAACCACCAGGTTTTTATTTAATTTTAATTGCTTTAACCATGGTGGCCATACTTATTAGTTATACAGATGTTTACGGACACCCCAATATCTCATCTCAAGATGGTCCTTAGAATAAATACTGATGTCTAGAACACATTACAAGGTGCATGTACATTCCTGTTCTATAGACTTAGAACTTAAGTCCTAATGTAATGATAAAGATTGCTGAAAGTTCCACTTTTAGGTTGAATTTATAATGGGAAGGGCTCGGGTTTCAGTCCTAAATGTATAGTGTGCATGTAGAATATTTCAGGTTTGAGACTTCTCTTATTTTTTTGTCTAAAGGTCAGAGAGAGTGCTATTGTTATACATTTCTCCTAACTTTTTGGTTGATTTTCACTGGTGGGGGACCAGATAGGAACCTTAAACATGCCATGATTCTTTAAACTCTTGCAATGCAGATTTAAAGAAGCACCTGATAGTACTCTCTGATACCGCCTGAAAATGAATCCTCTCACAGTTGTCAAACCTGTCCTTGAGTTTCATTTCATGAAGTTCAGTAACTTCCTCACTTTTGACATAGATTTATTTTCAAAGTTTCAGAAATCCTTCCTACTTAATCTCTCAAAGCACGTTGGGCACCATGTACTAAGTAGCTTAAGCTGCTTTGGAGCTCTTGTGGGGCAGGTTTGCATATGAGAGCCTAAATATTGCTGATATTACAAGTTGAAGTTATGAGTTGCACTCAAGTGAAAGCCTAAGGTGTTATGGCTAGAATAACAAAACACATGCAAAACGTATTGCACCTATATATAAAAATATTTAATACAAAATATGTTTATTATTGAGCAAATGTATAAAAAATATTGTAAAAGGTGTTTAAGTGGGAAAGGCTCAAAAGTTTATATATACTTACGTACATATTCTAATTGCTTATGCAATCATTTCTGTTATACTTTTATGAATTGGAGGATTTCAATCTCATGCTTTTATCTCTGCCATAATTTAAATCCTTTTTTACTTTGCCCTAGAATGAGCTTTACTTAGCAGCAATCAAAATCTATCTTCTACTGAAGAGTTTTATTGAGAACAAAATAGCTGTCTAGGGGTTCCATTACATATGCAGCGTCGCCCACAAAATCCTCCACCGCCGGATTTTTACGCGATTTTGGTATTACATATACGGCATAGCATACAAGTTATGCGTGTATATTTCACCCACCGGCCGTATTTTTTATCCCCATAGACTAACATAGAACAGCCATGTAATTTGTTAATACCGCTTTACCGCAGCAATCTGAGAGTGATACAGATCGCTGTAACTGCACCAGTCTGAGATATATACAAAACTCTAGGACTGCATCGATCTGAGAGGTATACAGACCGTGGGGAAAAGCCATCCCAGAGTTGAGGTATTTGTATATTATCTCTTTCCCATCGGTTGAAGAAAAACACTATGCCATTCATAGAATTTATTGCATCAATAAGGTACCTTATTAACCAAAGAATTCCACTCCAAATTGCAATTTTATCAATCTAAAACAGACATTGAATACTGGGACTTGTATTAACATCACCACACTCCATTTATGGCACTTTGAGACGATAGTCTTTTTCCATCACATTTGGCAACTACCTCTAGTAATAGGCATTTTAGTTTATTCTATGTATATGCATTGCATTTAATAGGAGACGTCCCTTATACTTTTGTATTTTTATTTTCATTTTTTTTTTTTTGAGGTTTTTAGAGACAAACAGTTAATATTGTCATGTCACATCAATAACAGTCATAATGACACATTTCAAAACAGTACAAACACTATGTGACAGGTAGGTCATTAGGAGAAAAGACATCTACTTCAGAAACCTCTATTTTTAGGAACAACTTTAGCATTGGAGTAGCTACTGCTGTGACCACTCATGGGCCCCCTGATTAATTGGCATTATGGTAGCTACAATAGTATAGGTTAATAGCATATCAATATCAAATAATATATTATGGCGTAGAATATAAAGAATAAATAGCACTTCAAATGTAACTTGAAACTCTAAACATTATATACTTATGTGTGTAGTATGTGAGAAGACACTCAGAAACCACGGAGAGTTGTAAAAAGCTGTGTAACGATATCGACTCTGTTTAGTTCAAGGCCGTGATGTAAATACTAATTAAACAAACATTCTGCTCATTACAAGTCTTTTTTACTTCTTTGCCATTGGTAGGGTATATGAGCATATTATGCTGTTTACAACAATGGATGATCACCATTGGGGCAAAAGTGCATCTGTATATTAAGGAAGAGTATAGGGTCTTACATGCTTAAAACATCTGTTTTAAAGTTTGGCTCTCAAGTACTTAGAGAGAAAAAGTATTCTAATAAGCATGATTATTTAAAATGTTGGTTAGGATACTATTATTACAAGTGGGCCTCATGGATGTGAGTCCTCTCTAAGTCTCCCATCTAATAGATCTATGAGAAGACAAACTGGAATTCTAACTTCCTCAGCATGTCCTATTGCCTCGGCCACAGGCAACAGAACTGAGCCTATTGCAAAGGGAGTAGTGATAACCATATTGCCCTACAAAATCAGAAGACTAATAGTATGACCTAACCATGTATATTACTTTAGAAAAGGATTGAACATAATAAATATCTTATTTGACACCTCTGTGGTAGATTTTCAAAAATAACGGGTTGTCAAAAGTGGGTCACCTCCTATGTAAAAAATTATGAGCAGTAATGCATTGAAACCTTTGAGACGCTAACCAACATACCATGCTACTTAAAAACATCACTCATTACATTTGCAGACCTTTATAAGAAAGATGATTTGCCGTAGTACCCTACTATACAGTGTGCAGTAGATGGGGGGAAAAAAAGGGTTAATCTATGGTGGTCAAATGAGGTTGTGCTATACTCTATTTGATTTCCCCATGAAAATAAACAGTGAAATATATGAGCAGGCCCAAATTACTTGATAAGTACTTATGTCTGTTTTGTTCTGTCCCAGGGTTAGCCATAAAAGCAGACAAAATACAACAACATATATAATCCTCGTAGATGCCGGTATGAAATTGATGTGTCCAAAGATTGACTACAAGTAGTCTTTAATCAATGATCAAGCTTAGGCAGTTCTGTAAAACAAGATACAAGAATAGTACCAATGAAAATGATTGGTAAAGTAATAGGTACCGGGTATAACCCGTTCTGGGCTGTATGAAAACTTCAGTAATGTGTAATGCTAGATAGGGCCCCCCGGATCCCATAATAAAACTTGTGCAGTCATCATTAAACTATACCATCCTCGCCGGTAAACTTTAAATATGGGATTATAGCCACCTGGCAGTTTCCGATATCGAGATTGGTATGTCAAATTCGGCAAGCGAGGTTTGTAGGCAGTCCCCTTACCAGGGCATTCCATATTTTTGCTTCTCTTCGTAAGCGGATAGGAGCTCTCTGACGGCTTGCAGCACTCAGCCTGAACAACGCTTTCATCCGGCTCTTCGCCACGCGGGATATCGGTCTACATATATTGTACTGAGTAATGTTCAAGCGTGGGCTCACTGTGTTCTTGTTTGGTCGCCGGCTCCCCACTTAGATGCTCCTGTGTGTCAAATTGTACTGGTACATCTGGGCAAGTGTGGGACTTAGCTGCCAGCTCCTTTTTATATGGGATAGAAAATGCCAGTCTAATCTCTGCTGTGAGCGAAGCTGTATGATCATCTAGTTAGTAGGTCTGCTAGTGCACATAAAAGATCCCTGTGGTCAGACTCCATCATAAGACCCTTAATTAGAAATCTCCTCAAATACTACTTTAGGATAGTGATATCTGGTATGGTACTGCAAAAGTAGCAGTGCGAGTAAAAAGTTCGGAGGGGGATTCCACGGCCCTGGTCTCCTGGTCTGTCAGTTTTATGAAACTAATCCGAGGCACTCTGAATAAGGGCTACTGTATATAGACTTTGTATACTAGCCTGTGATATACTAGAAAGCACTCTGGATAATTTTTCTTGAGGCTTCGCTAAGGATTATTGGAGAGGTAGCACGGAAAATACAGTGCGGCGCGTGGTCAGGGACACTTCGTATAGGAGTTTTGCACCATAGCTCCTGCTCTGTAAAACATCCATATTCGTCAATGCTGATAGCTTAAGCCCTTTTTTCATTTTTATTTCTCATGCTTCAGTAAAACATACTTTTTATTTAAATATTGCATTATTGTTTTTTCGTATATTTCTATTTATTTACATATTAACTTGATATTTAACACTTAATATCTCGATTTTATATTTTCTTATAAATTTTAAATACACTTATAATTAAAATATACCTATATTTCTACATGCTTAAATTGGATATATATAAACACATTTTAAAATAATCATACATTCTTAGACCTGCGCTTGTTAGCGCTGTCACTTACTCAAATTTTGTTTCACTTATTCTGATTCTCTTAGAAGGGGTTAATCGTTAGTGAAAGCAAGGTCAGCTTTGTATCTTGGGCATGATTCCTATATATTCAATACAACAATATATATGTATGTGCACACATACATACATGTATAGGAGATGCCTAAACTAATCATTATATTTGAAGTGATATACAATATGGCCAAAAGTATCTGGACACCAATACAAATTATTGAGATCAGGTATTTCAACCATAACTATTGCTAACAGGTGCATAAAATCCAACACATAATCATGAAATCTCCATAGACAATCATTCGGCTAAAGTACAAGTTTTGCGGTAAGGTTATACCGCTGAAAAAATTGCATTTTTGGGCGGAATGGAAGGTCAGAAGTATTACAAGTCGCTGTGGTACGGCTATACCGCAAGCGTTTTAGTCTGTACCGCACCTCTCCATTCCGCACTCAAAAAATGGCTTTTCCACCTGGGGATGTTGGACTTCTATGAATTCTATGGTTAATAAACTTAATTTATTAAATAAAAGTGACCATGTTATGTAGTTAAAAAGGGTTTAGAATATAAGAATGTCCAATGGGGGTTTAGCACTTAAGTTTAAATTTAGTTTTTTTTTATTTCACAGGTAGGTTTTTATTTATTTTAAGATAGGGATCTTGTAATTTTCATAAAAAGTTAGGGGGTGTTAGGTTTAGGGGTTAATAGAGTAATTTAGTTTTCGGTTATGTGGGGCGCTGGCGGGTTTAGGGGTTAATAGGTTTATTTAGTGGCAGTGATGTGGGAGGCCAGATGTTTAGGGGTTAATAAGTTTATTTAGTGGTGGCAATGTCGGGGAGCAGCAGAATAGAGGTTAATATCTTTACTATAGGGTTTGGGCGATGTTGGGGTGTGGGGGAATAGGGGTTAATAACTTTAGTATAGTGTAGGCGATGTCAGGCAGTGGCGGAATATGGTTTAATTAATTTTTTTAGTGGATGCGATGTTGGGAGCGGCGGATGAGGGGTTAATAAGTTAAAAATAGTGTTTGCGATGCGGGAGGGCCTAGGTTTAGGGGTTAATAGGTAGTTTATGGGTGGTAGTGTACTTTGTAACACTTTAGTTATGAGTTTTATGTAACAGTTTTTTTGCTTAAAACTTATAACTGGTCTCAGATGGCGGTATGGAACGTGTCGGTATAGGCTGTAACGCAAGTTTTTTAACCTCACTGCAAAACTCGTAATGGCAGAGCTACTGGAATCCCATGAAAACATTTTATTTTTTTGAGTACGGGACTGACGTTGCGTTACAGGCTAATAGCTTGCTGTACAGTCATACCGACAAGACTCGGAATGACTACGTTGCTGTTTTAACGCTAAAATTGCCATTTTTTCAGTGTTAAAACATGAACGCACAACTCGTAATCTACCTGAGAGGCAGGTGATATGTGTTTATGGATAAAACACTTACAGTTACAGCATGTGCTGCATACAGAGGTAGGTGATTTGTGTTTATGGCTGGAGTACTTACAGTTACAGCATGTGCTGCATACAGAGGCAGGTGATATGTGTTTAGGGCTGGAGCACTTACAGTTACAGCATGTGCTGTATACAGATGCAGGGGATATGTGTTTAGGGCTGGAGCACTTACAGTTACAGCATGTGCTGCATACAGAGGCAGGTGATATGTGTTTAGGGCTGGAGCACTTACAGTTACAGCATGTGCTGCATACAGAGGCAGGTGATATGTGTTTAGGGCTGGAGCACTTACAGTTACTGCATGTGCTGCATACAGAGGCAGGTGATATGTGTTTAGGGCTGGAGCACTTACAGTTACAGCATGTGTTGCATACAGAGGCAGGTGATATGTGTTTAGGGCTGGAGCACTTACAGTTATAGCATGTGAGGCATACAGAGGCAGGTGATATGTGTTTAGGGCTGGAGCACTTACAGTTACAACATGTGCTGTATACAGAGGCAGGAGATATGTGTTTAGGGCTGGAGCACTTACAGTTACAGCATGGGCTGCATACAGAGGCAGGTGATATGTGTTTAGGGCTGGAGCACTTACAGTTACAGCATGTGCTGCATACAGAGGCAGGTGATATGTGTTTAGGGCTGGAGCACTTACAGTTACAGCATGTGCTACATACAGAGGTAGGTGATATGTGTTTAGGGCTGGAGCACTTACAGTTATAGCATGTGCTGCATACAGAGGCAGGGGATATGTGTTTAGGGCAGGAACACTTACAGTTACTGCATGTGCTGCATACAGAGGCAGGTGATATGTGTTTAGGGCAGGAACACTTACAGTTACTGCATGTGCTGCATACAGAGGCAGGTGATATGTGTTTAGGGCAGGAGCACTTACAGTTACAGCATGTGCTGCATACAGAGGCAGGTGATATGTGTTTAGGGCTGGAGCACTTACAGTTACAGCATGTGCTGCATACAGAGGCAGGTGATATGTGTTTAGGGCTGGAGCACTTACAGTTACAGCATGTGATGTATACAGAGGCGGGTGATATGTGTTTAGGGCTGGAGCACTTACAGTTACAGCATGTGCTGCATACAGAGGCAGGTGATATGTGTTTAGGGCTGGAGCACTTACAGCATGTGCTGCATACAGAGGCAGGTGATATGTGTTTAGGGCTGGAGCACTTACAGTTACAGCACGTGCTGCATACAGAGGCAGGTAATATGTGTTTAGGGCAGGAGCACTTACAGTTACAGCATGTGCTGCATACAGAGGCAGGTGATATGTGTTTAGGGCAGGAGCACTTACAGTTACATCATGTGCTGCATACAGAGGCAGGTGATATGTGTTTAGGGCTGGAGCACTTACAGTTACAGCATGTGCTGGTATACAGAGGCAGGTGATATGTGTTTAGGGCTGAAACACTTACAGTTACAGCATGTGCTGCATACAGAGGCACGTGATATGTGTTTAGGGCTGGAGCACTTACAGTTACAGCATGTGCTGCATACAGAGGCAGGTGATATGTGTTTAGGGCTAGAACACTGACAGTTACAGCATGTGCTGCTTACAGAGGCAGGTGATATGTGTTTAGGGCAGGAGCACTTACAGTTACAGCATGTGCTGCATACAGAGGCAGGTGATATGTGTTTAGGGCAGGAGCACTTACAGTTACAGCATGTGCTGCATACAGAGGCAGGTGATATGTGTTTAGGGCTGGAGCACTTACAGTTACAGCATGTGCTGCATACAGAGGCAGGTGATATGTGTTTAGGGCTGGAGCACTTACAGTTACAGCATGTGATGTATACAGAGGCGGGTGATATGTGTTTAGGGCTGGAGCACTTACAGTTACAGCATGTGCTGCATACAGAGGCAGGTGATATGTGTTTAGGGCTGGAGCACTTACAGCATGTGCTGCATACAGAGGCAGGTGATATGTGTTTAGGGCTGGAGCACTTACAGTTACAGCATGTGCTCCATACAGAGGCAGGTGATATGTGTTTAGGGCTGGAACACTTACAGTTACAGCATGTGCTGCATACAGAGGCAGGTGATATGTGTTTAGGGCAGGAGCACTTACAGCTACAGCATGTGCTGCATACAGAGGCACGTGATATGTGTTTAGGGCAGGAGCACTTACAGCTACAGCATATGCTGCATACAGAGGCACTTTAGGGTCGATCCGATAAAAATCGTCGCCTGCAAAAGCTGGCGACGCTAATATTTGCACGGGTTTGGTATCCTATATATGGCGTAACCTAGAAGTTACGCGCGTATATTTCTGCCGTCGCCCGTAGTTTTTTGGGCCATAGGCAGGTATACCAAACCAGCGCAGTTTGGTATCCAATATACAGCGTAAGGACTTACGTGGCGAAAATGGAGAAATCTTACTCCATTTTCACCTCGCCAAAAAAAGCAGCCGTAAGAAGCCTTACGCTGACTATTGGAGCCCCGTAACTCCCTAAACTAGCTGCTAAATAAACCTAACACCTAACGCATGTGCAATGTCTATTTAGCTGTCAACCGCGATCTGCTAATTAAAACCTAACACCTAACGCATGCGCAATGTCTATCTACCTGTCAACCGCAATCCCCCGCTGCAATGCCTAATAAAGTATTTAACCCCTAAACCGCCGCCATCTACATAAACTAACCCCCTACTGTGAGCCCCTAAAACCGCCACCATCTAACTGATCTATCCCCTAATGTGAGCCCCTAAAACCGCCACCATCTAACTGATCTATCCCCTAATGTGAGCCCCTAAAACCGCCACCATATACCTGATCTATCCCCTAATCTGACCCCTTACACCGCTGCCAGCTATATTAATATTATTAACCCCTAATCTAATATCCATAAAGTAATAAGCTCTATTACCAGCCCTTAAAAGGGCATTTTGCGGGGCTTTGCCCCAAAGTTAACAGCTCTTTTGCCCTATAACCTGCCCTCCCTACACCGCCGCCACCTATATTAATAGTATTAACCCCTAATGTAAGCCCCTTACACAGCAGCCATCTATATTAAAATTATTAACCCCTAATTTAATCTACCTACCCCGCCGCCAGCTATATTATCTATATTAACCCTAAGTATATTATAGTTAATATAGTTATTACATTATATATATTAACTATATTAACCCTAATTATATTAGGTTCAATATAGTTAATATCGTTACTATAGTATTTATATTAACTATATTAACTATATCTAACCCTAACACCCCTAACTAAATTCTTATTAAATAAATCTAATTTATATTATAAACTAAAATATTCCTATTTAAATCTAAATACTTACCTATAAAATAAACCCTAAGATAGCTACAATATAATTAATAATTACATTGTAGCTATGTTAGGGTTTATATTTATTTTACAGGTAAATTGTTAATTATTTTAACTAGGTATAATAGCTATTAAATAGTTATTAACTATTTAATAGCTACCTAGTTAAAATAATTACCCAATTATAATAATCCGAGGCACTCTGAATAAGGGCTACTGTATATAGACTTTGTATACTAGCCTGTGATATACTAGAAAGCACTCTGGATAATTTGTCTTGAGGCTTCGCTAAGGATTATTGGAGAGGTAGCACGGAAAATACAGTGCGGCGCGTGGTCAGGGACACTTCATATAGGAGTTTTGCACCATAGCTCCTGCTCTGTAAAACATCCATATTCGTCAATGCTGATAGCTTAAGCCCTTTTTTCATTTTTATTTCTCATGCTTCAGTAAAACATACTTTTTATTTAAATATTGCATTATTGTTTTTTCGTATATTTCTATTTATTTACATATTAACTTGATATTTAACACTTAATATCTCGATTTTATATTTTCTTATAAATTTTAAATACACTTATAATTAAAATATACCTATATTTCTATATGCTTACATTGGATATATATAAACACATTTTAAAATAATCATACATTCTTAGACCTGCGCTTGTTAGCGCTGTCACTTACTCAAATTTTGTTTCACTTATTCTGATTCTCTTAGAAGGGGTTAATCGTTAGTGAAAGCAAGGTCAGCTTTGTATCTTGGGCATGATTCCTATATATTCAATACAACAATATATATGTATGTGCACACATACATACATGTATAGGAGATGCCTAAACTAATCATTATATTTGAAGTGATATACAATATGGCCAAAAGTATCTGGACACCAATACAAATTATTGAGATCAGGTATTTCAACCATAACTATTGCTAACAGGTGCATAAAATCCAACACATAATCATGAAATCTCCATAGACAATCATTCGGCTAAAGTACAAGTTTTGCGGTAAGGTTATACCGCTGAAAAAATTGAATTTTTGTGCGGAATGGAAGGTCACCAGTATTACAAGTCGCTGCGGTACGGCTATACCGCAAGCGTTTTAGTCTGTACCGCACCTCTCCATTCCGCACTCAAAAAATGGCTTTTCCACCTGGGGATGTTGGACTTCTATGAAGTCTATGGTTAATAAACTTAATTTATTAAATAAAAGTGACCATGTTATGTAGTTAAAAAGGGTTTAGAATATAAGAATGTCCAATGGGGGTTTAGCACTTAAGTTTAAATTTAGTTTTTTTTTATTTCACAGGTAGGTTTTTATTTATTTTAAGATAGGGATCTTGTAATTTTCATAAAAAGTTAGGGGGTGTTAGGTTTAGGGGTTAATAAAGTAATTTAGTTTTCGGTTATGTGGGGCGCTGGCGGGTTTAGGGGTTAATAGGTTTATTTAGTGGCAGTGATGGGGGAGGCCAGATGTTTAGGGGTTAATAAGTTTATTTAGTGGTGGCAATGTCGGGGAGCAGCAGAATAGAGGTTAATATCTTTACTATAGGGTTTGGGCGATGTTGGGGTGTGGGGGAATAGGGGTTAATAACTTTAGTATAGTGTAGGCGAAGTCAGGCAGTGGCGGAATATGGTTTAATTATTTTTTTTAGTGGATGCGATGTTGGGAGCGGCGGATGAGGGGTTAATAAGTTAAAAATAGTGTTTGCGATGCGGGAGGGCCTAGGTTTAGGGGTTAATAGGTAGTTTATGGGTGGTAGTGTACTTTGTAACACTTTAGTTATGAGTTTTATGTAACAGTTTTTTTGCTTAAAACTTATAACTGGTCTCAGATGGCGGTATGGAACGTGTCGGTATAGGCTGTAACGCAAGTTTTTTAACCTCACTGCAAAACTCGTAATGGCAGAGCTATTGGAATCCCATGAAAACATTTTATTTTTTTGAGTACGGGACTGACGTTGCGTTACAGGCTAAAAGCTTGCTGTACAGTAATACCGACAAGACTCGGAATGACTACGTTGCTGTTTTAACGCTAAAATTGCCATTTTTTCAGTGTTAAAACATGAACGCACAACTCGTAATCTACCTGAGAGGCAGGTGATATGTGTTTATGGATAAAACACTTACAGTTACAGCATGTGCTGCATACAGAGGCAGGTGTTATGTGTTTAGGGCTGGAGCACTTACAGTTACAGCATGTGCTGCATACAGAGGCAGGTGATATGCGTTTAGGGCTGGAGCACTTACAGTTACAGCATGTGCTGCATACAGAGGCAGGTTATATGTATTTAGGGCTGGAACACTTACAGTTACAGCATGTGCTGCATACAGAGGCAGGTGATATGTGTTTAGGGCTGGAGCACTTACAGTTACAGCATGTGCTGTATACAAAGGCAGGTGATATGTGTTTAGGGCTGGAGCACTTACAGTTACAGCATGTGTTGCATACAGAGGCAGGGGATATGTGTTTAGGGCTGGATCAATTACAGTTACAGCATGTGCTGTATACAGAGGCAGGTGATATGTGTTTAGGGCTGGAGCACTTACAGTTGCAGCATGTGCTGTATACAGAGGCAGGTGATATGTGTTTAGGGCTGGAGCACTTACAGTTACAGCATGGGCTGCATACAGAGGCAGGTGATATGTGTTTAGGGCTGGAGCACTTACAGTTACAGCATGTGCTGCATACAGAGGCAGGTTATATGTATTTAGGGCTGGAACACTTACAGTTACAGCATGTGCTGTATACAGAGGCAGGTGATATGTGTTTAGGGCTGGAGCACTTAAGGCTGTGACACACTGCAAGCGATGCGGCGCGAGGCAAAGCAGCTGCTTCGCTCCGCGTCGCATCGCTTCGGAAGTTCAAATATTTCATCTCTGAGCGCTTAGCTACGCGACCTGACGCAGCAGAGTGCTCAGAGATGAAAAGGCAGGACACACTGAGCGCACACAGCCGCATCTACACGCTGTGCGTCGCTCCGCTTGCAGTGTGTCACAGCCTTAACAGTTACAGCATGTGCTGCATACAGAGGCAGGTGATATGTGTTTAGGGCTGGATCAATTACAGTTACAGCATGTGCTGTATACAGAGGCAGGTGATATGTGTTTAGGGCTGGAACACTTACAGTTGCAGCATGTGCTGTATACAGAGGCAGGTGATATGTGTTAGGGCTGGAGCACTTACAGTTACAGCATGTGCTGCATACAGAGGCAGGGGATATGTGTTTAGGGCAGGAACACTTACAGTTACAGCATGTGCTGCATACAGAGGCAGGTGATATGTGTTTAGGGCAGGAACACTTACAGTTACAGCATGTGCTGGTATACAGAGGCAGGTGATATGTGTTTAGGGCTGGAACACTTACAGTTACAGCACGTGCTGCATACAGAGGCAGGGGATATGTGTTTAGGGCTGGAACACTTACAGTTACAGCACGTGCTGCATACAGAGGCAGGGGATATGTGTTTAGGGCTGGAGCACTTACAGTTACAGCATGTGCTGCATACAGAGGCAGGTGATATGTGTTTAGGGCTGGAGCACTTACAGTTACAGCATGTGCTGCATACAGAGGCAGGTGATATGTGTTTAGGGCTGGAGCACTTACAGTTACAGCATGTGCTGCATACAGAGGCAGGTGATATGTGTTTAGGGCTAGATCACTTACAGTTACAGCACGTGCTGCATACAGAGGCAGGTGATATGTGTTTATGGCTGGAGTACTTACAGTTACAGCATGTGCTGCATACAGAGGCAGGGGATATGTGTTTAGGGCTGGATCACTTACAGTTACAGCATGTGCTGCATACAGAGGCAGGTGATATGTGTTTAGGGCTGGAGCACTTACAGTTACAGCATGTGCTGCATACAGAGGCAGGTGATATGTGTTTAGGGCTGCAACACTTACAGTTACAGCATGTGCTACATACAGAGGCAGGTGATATGTGTTTAAGGCTGGAGCACTTACAGTTACAGCATGTGCTGCATACAGAGGCAGGTGATATGTGTTTAGGGCTGGAGCACTTACAGTTACAGCATGTGCTGCATACAGAAGCAGGTGATATGTGTTTAGGGCTGGATCACTTACAGTTACAGCATGTGCTGCATACAGAGGCAGGTGATATGTGTTTAGGGCTGGAGCACTTACAGTTACAGCATGTGCTGGTATACAGAGGCAGGTGATATGTGTTTAGGGCTGGAGCACTTACAGTTACAGCATGTGCTGCATACAGAGACAGGTGATATGTGTTTAGGGCTGGAGCACTTACAGTTACAGCATGTGCTGTATAGTGAGGCAGGTGATATGTGTTTAGGGCTGGATCACTTACAGTTACAGCATGTGCTGTATAGTGAGGCAGGTGATATGTGTTTAGGGCTGGAGCACTTACAGTTACAGCATGTGCTGCATACAGAAGCAGGTGATATGTGTTTAGGGCTGGAGCACTTACAGTTACAGCATGTGCTGCATACAGAGACAGGTGATATGTGTTTAGGGCTGGAGCACTTACAGTTACAGCATGTGCTGTATAGTGAGGCAGGTGATATGTGTTTAGGGCTGGATCACTTACAGTTACAGCATTTGCTGCATACAGAGGCAGGGGATATGTGTTTAGGGCAGGAGCACTTACAGCTACAGCATGTGCTGCATACAGAGACACGTGATATGTGTTTAGGGCAGGAGCACTTACAGCTACAGCATGTGCTGCATACAGAGGCACTTTAGGGTCGATCCGATAAAAATCGTCGCCCGCAAAAGCTGGCGACGCTAATATTTGCACGGGTTTGGTATCCTATATACGGCGTAACCTAGAAGTTACGCGCGTATATTTCTGCCGTCGCCCGTAGTTTTTTGGGCCATAGGCAGGTATACCAAACCAGCGCAGTTTGGTATCCAATATACAGCGTAAGGACTTACGTGGCGAAAATGGAGAAATCTTACTCCATTTTCACCTCGCCAAAAAAAGCAGCCGTAAGAAGCCTTACGCTGACTATTGGAGCCCCGTAACTCCCTAAACTAGCTGCTAAATAAACCTAACACCTAACGCATGCGCAATGTCTATTTAGCTGTCAACCGCGATCTGCTAAATAAAACCTAACACCTAACGCATGCGCAATGTCTATCTAGCTGTCAACCACAATCTGCTAAATAAAACCTAACACCTAACGCATGCGCAATGTCTATCTACCTGTCAACCGCAATCCCCCGCCGCAATCCCTAATAAAGTATTTAACCCCTAAACCGCCGCCATCTACATAAACTAACCCCCTACTGTGAGCCCCTAAAACCGCCACCATCTAACTGATCTATCCCCTAATGTGAGCCCCTAAAACCGCCACCATCTAACTGATCTATCCCCTAATGTGAGCCCCTAAAACCGCCACCATCTACCTGATCTATCCCCTAATCTGACCCCTTACACCGCCTCCAGCTATATTAATATTATTAACCCCTAATCTAATATCCATAAAGTAATAAGCTCTATTACCAGCCCTTAAAAGGGCATTTTGCGCGGCTTTGCCCCAAAGTTAACAGCTCTTTTGCCCTATAACCTGCCCTCCCTACACCGCCGCCACCTATATTAATAGTATTAACCCCTAATGTAAGCCCCTTACACAGCAGCCATCTATATTAAAATTATTAACCCCTAATTTAATCTACCTACCCCGCCGCCAGCTATATTATCTATATTAACCCTAAGTATATTATAGTTAATATAGTTATTACATTATATATATTAACCCTAATTATATTAGGGTTAATATAGTTAATATCGTTACTATAGTATTTATATTAACTATATTAACTATATCTAACCCTAACACCCCTAACTAAATTCTTATTAAATAAATCTAATTTATATTATAAACTAAAATATTCCTATTTAAATCGAAATACTTACCTATAAAATAAACCCTAAGATAGCTACAATATAATTAATAATTACATTGTAGCTATGTTAGGGTTTATATTTATTTTACAGGTAAATTGTTAATTATTTTAACTAGGTATAATAGCTATTAAATAGTTATTAACTATTTAATAGCTACCTAGTTAAAATAATTACCCAATTACCTGTAAAATAAATCCTAACCTAAGTTACAAATACACCTACACTATCAATAAATTAAATAAACTACAAATATCTATCTAAAAATACAATTAAATAAACTAAACTAAATTAAAAAAAAAAACACTAAATTACAAAAAATAAAAAAAAAGATTACAAGATTTTTATGCTAATTACACCTATTCTAAGCCCCCTAATAAAATAATAAAGCCCCCCAAAATAAAAAAAATTCCCTACCCTATTCTAAATTAAAAAAAGTTCAAAGCTCTTTTACCTTACCAGCCCTTAAAAGGGCCTTTTGTGGGGGCATGCCCCAAAGAAAACTGCTCTTTTGCCTGAAAAAAAAACACAATACCACCCCCCAACATTACAACCCACCACCCACGTACCCCTAATCTAACCCAAACCCCCCTTAAATAAACCTAACACTACCCCCCTGAAGATCTCCCTACCTTGTCTTCACCACACCGGGCCAAACTCCTCATCCGATCCGGGCGATGTCTTTATCCAAGCGGCAGCAAAGTCTTCTTCCATCCAGCAGCATCTTCCATCAAACGGCATCTTCAATCTTCATTCGTCGCTCCTCCGACGCGGAGCATCCATCCCGGCCGACGACTGAACGACGAATGAGGTACCGTTAAATGACATCATCCAAGATGACGTCCGTCGAATTCCGATTGGCTGATAGGATTCTATCAGCCAATCAGAATTAAGGTTGGACTCAATCAGATTGAGCTCGCATTCTATTGGCTGTTCCGATCAGCCAATAGAATGCGAGCTCAATCTGATTGGCTGATTGGATCAGCCAATCGGATTGAACTTGAATCTGATTGGCTGATTCCATCAGCCAATCAGATTTTCCTACCTTAATTCCGATTGGCTGATAGAATCCTATCAGCCAATCGGAATTGAGGGGACGCCATCTTGGATGACGTCCCTTAAAGGAGCCGTCATTCGTCGTAGTCCGTCGGTGAAGAAGGTGGTTCCACGTCGGCGGAAGGAAGATTCAAGACCCGGCTTGGAAGATGACTTCGCCCGGATAGAAGACATCTTCAGCGCCTCTTGGAAGATGACATCGGCCGGATCAAAGACTTTTCTTCAGCGCCACCTGGATGATGACTTCATCGGATGGAAGATTTCTTCAGCGCCGCTTGGAGGATTAACTTCTTCCGCTCCAGATGTCCTCTTCAGTTCCATCGGTGGTTCGGCTGAGTGAAGACGACTCAAGGTAGGATGATCTTCAGGGGATTAGTGTTAGGTTTTTGTAAGGGGGGTTTGGGTTAGATTAGGGGTATGTGGGTGGTGGGTTTTAATGTTGGGGGGGGTTGTATTTTTCTTTTACAGGCAAAAGAGCTGAACTTTTTGGGGCATGCCCCCACAAATGGCCCTTTTAAGGGCTGGTAAGGTAAAAGAGCTTTGAAATTTATTTAATTTAGAATAGGGTAGGGATTTTTCTTATTTTGGGGGGGTTTGTTATTTTATTAGGGGGCTTAGATTAGGTGTAAGTAGCTTAAAATTGTTGTAATATTTTTAACATGTTTGTAACTTATTTTTTTATTTTTTGTAACTTAGCTTTTTTTATTTTTTGTACTTTAGTTAGTTTATGTAATTGTATTTAATTGTAGTTATTTGTAGGTAGTTTATTTAGTTAATTTAATGATAGTGTAGTATTAGGTTTAATTGTAACTTAGGTTAGGATTTATTTTACAGGTAATTTTGTATTTCTTTTAGCTAGGTAGTTATTAAATAGTTAATAACTATTTAATAACTATTCTAACTAGCTAAAATAAATACAAAGTTACCTGTAAAATAAATATAAATCCTAAGATAGCTATAATATAATTATTAATTATATTGTAGCTATCTTAGGGTTTATTTTACAGGTAAGTATTTATTTTTAAATAGGAATAATTTATTAAAGTATAGTGTAGTGTTAGGTGTAATTGTAACTTAGGTTAGGATTTATTTCACAGGTACATTTCTCTTTATTTTAGCTAGGTAAGCTATTAAATAGTTAATAACTATTTAATAGCTATTGTACATGGTTAAAATAAATTGAAAGTTACCTGTCAAATAAATATAAATCCTAAGATAGCTAGAATATAATTCTTATTTATATTGTAGCTATATTAGGGTTTATTTTAAAGGTAAGTATTTAGTTTTAAATAGGATTCATTTAGTTAATAAGAGTTAATTTATTTAGATTTATTTAATTAATATTTAAGTTAGGGGGGCGTTAGGGTTAGACTTAGGTTTAGGGGTTAATAATTTTATTACAGTGGCGGCGGCGTAGTGGGGGGCAGGATAGGGGTTAATAAATTTATTATAGGTGGCGACGGTGTAGGGGGGGCAGGATAGGGGTTAATAGGTTTAATATAGGTTGCGGCGGGTTCATGGAGCGGCGGTTTAGGGGTTAAACTATTTATTTAGTTGCAGAGAGGTGCGGGATCAGCAGGATAGGGGTTAATAATTTTATAATAGAGGGCGACGGTGTAGGGGGGGCAGGATAGGGGTTACTAGGTATACTGTAGGTGGCAGCGGTGTCCGGGAGCGGCGGTTTAGGGGTTAATACATTTATAAGAGTTGCGGCAGGGTCTAGGAGCGGCGGTTTAGGGGTTAGTAACTTTATTTAGTTGCGGGGGGCTCCGGGGGCGCCGGTATAGGGGGTAGAACAGTGCAGTTTAGTGTGAGTGCTTAGTGACAGGCTAGCAATAAAGCTGGGAAAAAGCCGAAGGGCAGCGAGATCGGATGAGTGATAACTGTCACAGTCCGCTGCTCATCGCCCCGCGGCTTTTTGACAGCTTTATTTGATAACTTAGGCGAACGTATTCAAAGTCCGCGGTGGCGAAGGTAGGCGAGCTTAGGCGGACGTATTGGGCCGGCGAAGCCAGAAAAGTAGACGGCTTGATAACTACCCCCCCATCAGCCAATCAGAATTTTCCTACCTTAATTCCGATTGGCTGATAGAATCCTATCAGCCAATCGGAATTCGAGGGATGCCATCTTAGATGACGTCCCTTAAAGGAACCATCATTCTTCAGTTGGACGTCGATGGAAGAAGATTGATCCGCGCTGGAGGTCTTCACGATGGAGCCGTTCCTCATCGGATGAAGATAGAAGATGCCGCTTGGATCAAGATGGTTGCTGGTCTGGATCGCCTCTTCTTCCCGGATAGGATGAAGACTTTGGAGCCTCTTCTGGACCTCTTCAGCCGCAGGATTATGGATCGCCAGCCCCCGCTTGGGTTGGATGAAGATTTCGGAGCCAGGACCGATCGGTGATACCCAGCGAGGTGAAGATAAGGTAGGAAGATCTTCAGGGGCTTAGTGTTAGGTTTATTTAAGGGGGATTTGGGTTAGATTAGGGGTATGTGGGTGGTGGGTTGTAATGTTGGGGGGGTATTGTATGTTTTTTTTTACAGGCAAAAGAGCTGAATTCTTTGGGGCATGCCCCACAAAAGGTCCTTTTAAGGGCTGGTAAGGTAAAAGAGCTTTGAACTTTTTTAATTTAGAAAAGGGTAGGGCATTTTTTTTATTTTGGGGGGCTTTGTTATTTTATTAGGGGGCTTAGAGTAGGTGTAATTAGTTTAGAATTGTTGTAATATTTTTCTAATGTTTGTAAATATTTTTTTATTTTTTGTAACTTAGTTCTTTTTTATTTTTTGTACTTTAGTTAGTTTATTTAATTGTATTTATTTGTAGATATTGTATTTAATTAATTTATTGATAGTGTAGTGTTAGGTTTAATTGTAGATAATTGTAGGTATTTTATTTAATTTATTTATTGATAGTGTAGTGTTTAATTGTAACTTAGGTTAGGATTTATTTTACAGGTAATTTTGTAATTATTTTAACTAGGTAACTATTAAATAGTTATTAACTATTTAATAGCTATTGTACCTGGTTAAAATAATTACAAAGTTACCT
The DNA here is from genome assembly GCF_027579735.1 of Bombina bombina. Lineage (NCBI taxonomy): Eukaryota > Metazoa > Chordata > Amphibia > Anura > Bombinatoridae > Bombina > Bombina bombina. The sequence goes on from NC_069500.1 coordinate 1,430,875,779, forward strand.
GTTAAATAAATATAAATCCTAAAATAGCTACAATATAATTATAATTTATATTGTAGCTATATTAGTTTTTATTTTACAGGTAAGTATTTAGCTTTAAATAGGAATAATTTATTTAATAATAGTTAATTTATTTCGTCAGATTTAAATTATATTTAAGTTAGGGGGGTGTTAGTGTTGGGGTTAGAATTAGCTTTAGGGGTTAAAAAATTTATTAGAATTGCAGTGAGCTCCGGTCGGCAGATTAGGGGTTAATGCTTGAAGTTAGGTGTCGGCGATGTTAGGGAGGGCAGATTAGGGGTTAATACTATTTATTATAGGGTTATTGAGGCGGGAGTGAGGTGGATTAGGGGTTAATAACTTTATTATAATAGCGGCGCGGTCCGGTCGGCAGATTAGGGGTTAATAAGTGTAGGCAGGTGGAGGCGACGTTGTGGGGGGCAGATTAGGGGTTAATAAATATAATATAGGGGTCGGCGGTTTTAGGGGCAGCAGATTAGGGGTACATAGGGATAACGTAGATGGCGGCAGTGTACGGAGCGGAAGATTAGGGGTTAAAAAATTTAAATATAGTGGCGGCGATGTGGGGGGACCTCGGTTTAGGGGTACATAGGTAGTTTATGGGTGTTAGTGTACTTTAGAGCACTGTAGTCAAGAGCTTTATGAACCGGCGTTAGCCCAGAAAGCTCTTAACTACTGACTTTTTTCTGCGGCTGGAGTTTTGTCGTTAGATTTCTAACGCTCACTTAAGCCACGACTCTAAATACCAGCGTTAGAAAGATCCCATTGAAAAGATAGGATACGCAATTGACGTAAGGGGATCTGCGGTATGGAAAAGTTGCGGCTGTAAAGTGAGCGTTAGACCCTTTAATGACTGGCTCCAAATACCAGAGGGTGGTAAAAAACAGCGTTAGGAGCCTCTAACGCTGGTTTTGACGGCTACCGCCCAACTCTAAATCTAGGCCTTAGGGTTTATTTTATAGGTAAGTATTTAGATTTAAATAGGAATATTTTAATTAATAACATTAATATTAGATTTATTTTAATATGAGTTTAGTTAGGATGTTAGAGTTAGATAGGATTATTATACTTTATATATATATATATATATATATATATATATATATAAAATATAATAACGATATTAACTATATTAACCCTAATATAATTAGGGTTAATATAGTTAATATATATAATATAATAACTATATTAACTATATTAACCCTAATATAATTAGGGTTAATATAGTTAATATAGCAGGCGGCGGTGTAGGGGGATTAGATTAGGGGTTAATACATTTATTATAGGTGGCCGCGGTGTAGTGGATGTAGATTGTAGGCAAAAGAGCAGTTTACTTTGTGACAAAGCCCTGCCAAAAGCCCTTTTAAAGGCTGGCAAAAGAGCTGTTACTTTGGGGCAATGCCACGCAAAAAGCCCTTTTCAGGGCTATTTGTAGGGTTAGACTTAGGTTTAGTGGTAGGGATAGCTTAGTATTTTAGGGGTTAAATAATTTAATACAGCTGGCGGCGGTATAGGGGGATTAGATTAGAGCTTAATAATTTTAAAATAGATAGCGGCGGGGTAGGGGCTCACTTTAGGGGGTAGGTAAGGTAGATGGGGGGTAGGTAAGGTAGATGGCGGCGGTGTTAGGGGCTCACTTTAGGGGGTTATAGATTTAATATAGCTGGCGGCGGTTTAGGGGTTAATAACTTTATTAGGTAGCGGCGGTTTAGGGGTTAATACATATTTTATTGTTAGGATAGAGAAGGGGGATAGCGGATAGAGGGTTAGACGTGTCGGGCTATGTTAGGGAGGCGTGTTAGACAGTGCGGGTGATTTAGACTTTAGTCAGGTTTTGTAGGCGCCGGCAGTTTCTAACGTGGCGCAAGTCACTGGCGACGCCAGAAATTTGTACTTGCGCTGATTTCTGGACATCGCTGGTTTATCCGACTTACGGCACGTTAGCATCTGACGGCGCCGTATATGGGATAGCTCGAGATGCGAGCTGAAACTGCGGGCGACGCGGGTTCCCTCGCTTGCGCCGCAAACTACGCCGTTTATCGGATCGCGCCCCCTATATGTGTTTAGGACTGGAGCACTTACAGTTACAGCATGTACTGCATACAGAGGCAGGTGATATGTGTTTAGGGCTGGAGCGCTTACAGTTACAGCATGTGCTGTATACAGAGGCAGGGGATATGTGTTTAGGTCTGGAGCACTTACAGTTACAGCATGTGTCATACAGAGGCAGGTGATATGTGTTTAGGGCTGGAGCACTTACAGTTATAGCATGTGCTGTATACAGAGGAAGGTGATATGTGTTTAGGGCTGGAGCACTTACAGCATGTGCTGCATACAGAGGAAGGTGATATGTGTTTAGGGCTGGAGCACTTACAGTTACAGCATGTGCTGCATACAGAGGAAGGTGATATGTGTTTAGGGCTGGAGCACTTACAGTTACAGCATGTGCTGTATACAGAGGCAGGTTATGTGTGTTTAGGGCTGGAGCACTTACAGTTACAGCATGTGCTGCATACAGAGGCAGGTGATATGTGTTTAGGGCTGGAGCACTTACAGTTACAGCATGTGCTGTATACAGAGGCAGGTGATATGTGTTTAGGGCTGGAGCACTTACAGTTACAGCATGTGCTGGTATACAGAGGCAGGTGATATGTGTTTAGGGCTGGAGCACTTACAGTTACAGCATGTGCTGCATACAGAGGCAGGTGATATGTGTTTAGGGCTGGAGCACTTACAGTTACAGCATGTGCTGCATACAGAGGCAGGGGATATGTGTTTAGGGCTGGAGCACTTACAGTTACAGCATGTGCTGCACACAGAGGCAGGTGATATGTATTTAGGGCTTGAACACTTACAGTTACAGCATGTGCTGCATACAGAGGCAGGTGATATGTGTTTAGGGCAGGAACACTTACAGTTACAGCATGTGCTGCATACAGAGGCAGGTGATATGTGTTTAGCGCTGGAGCACTTATGGTTACAGCATGTGCTACATGAAGAGGCAGGTGATATGTGTTTAGGGCTGGAGCACTTACAGTTACAGCATGTGCTGCATACAGAGGCAGGTGATATGTGTTTAGGGCAGGAGCACTTACAGTTACAGCATGTGCTGCATACAGAGGCAGGTGATATGTGTTTAGGGCTGGAGCACTTACAGTTACAGCATGTGCTGCATACAGAGGCAGGTGATATGTGTTTAGGGCTGGAGCACTTACAGTTACAGCATGTGCTGCATACAGAGGCAGGTGATATGTGTTTAGGGCTGGCCCCCAATAAGGCAGAGGGGGGGAGGTTAGAGAGCTGTTTTGGGGGGGATCAGGGAGGTTGGGGCTAAGGGGGGATCCTACAAAATAGCATATGTAAATATGCTAAAGATGTATTTTATTTTTTAAAAAAAAAAAAAATTATTTTAGTACTGGCAGACTTTCTGCCAGTACTTAAGATGGCGGGGACAATTGTGGGGTGGGGGAGGGAGGGAAAGGAGCTCTTTGGGAGGGATCAGGGGGTCTGATGTGTCAGGTGGGAGGCTGATCTCTTCACTAAAGCTAAAATTAACCCTGCAAGCTCCCTACAAACTACCTAATTCACCCCTTCACTGCTAGCGATAATACACGTGTGATGCGCAGCAGCACTTAGCGGCCTTCTAATTACCAAAAAGCAACGCCAAAGTCATATATGTCTGCTATTTCTGAACAAAGGGGATCCCAGAGAAGCATTTACAACTATTTGTGCCATAATTGCACATGCTGTTTGTAAATAATTTCAGTGAGAAACCTAAAATTGTGAAAAATTTAGCGTTTTTTTTAATTTGATTGCATTTGGCGGTGAAATGGTGGCATGAAATATACCAAACTGGGCCTAGATCAATACTTGGGGTTGTCTACCACACTACACTGAAGCTAAAATTAACCCTAGAAGCTCCCTACATGCTCCCTAATTAACCCCTTCACTGCTGGGCATAATACTCGTGTGGTGCGCAGTCGCATTTAGCAGCCTTCTAATTAGTAAAAAGCAAAACCAAAGCCATATAAGTCTGCTATTTATGAACAAAGGGGATCCCAGAGAAGCATTTACAACCATGTATGCTATAATTGCATAACTTTTTTGTAAATAATTTCAGTGAGAAACCTAAAGTTTGTGAAAAAAATTGTGAAAAAGTGAAGAATTTTTTTTATTTGATCGCATTTGGCGGTGAAATGGTGGCATGAAATATACCAAAATGGGCCTAGATCAATACTTTGGGATGTCTTCTAAAAAAAAATATATACATGTCAAGGGATATTCAGGGATTCCTGAAAGATATCAGTGTTCTAATGTAACTAGCGCTAATTTTGAAAAAAAATGGTTTGGAAATAGCAAAGTGCTACTTGTATTTATGGCCCTATAACTTGCAAAAAAAGCAAAGAACATGTAAACATTGGGTATTTCTAAACTCAGGACAAAATGTAGAAACTATTTAGCATATGTTTTTTTTGGTGGTTGTAGATGTATAACAGATTTTGGGGGTCAAAGTTAGAAAAAGTGTGTTTTTTTCCATTTTTTCCTCATATTTTATAAAAAAATTTATAGTAAATTATAAGATATGATGAAAATAATGGTATATTTTGAAAGTCCATTTAATGGCGAGAAAAACGGTATATAATATGTGTGGGTACATTAAATGAGTAAGGGGAAAATTACAGCTAAACACAAACACAGCAGAAATTTAAAAATAGCCTTGGTCCCAAACGGACAGAAAATGGAAAAGTGCAGTGGTCATTAAGGGGTTAAGGCTGAAGCACTTGCAGTTACAGCATGTGCTGTATACAGAGGCAGGTGATATGTGTTTAGGGCTGGAGCACTTACAGCATGTGCTGCATACAGAAGCAGGTGATGTGTGTTTAGGGCTGGAGCACTTACAGTTACAGCATGTGCTGCATACAGAGGCAGGTGATGTGTGTTTAGGGCTGAAGCACTTACAGTTACAGCATGTGCTGCATACAGAGGCAGGTGATATGTGTTTAGGGCTGGAGCACTTACAGTTACAGCATGTGCTGCATACAGAGGCAGGTGATATGGGTTTAGGGCTGGAGCACTTACAGTTACAGCATGTGCTGCATACAGAGGCAGGTGATATGTGTTTAGGGCTGGAGCACTTACAGTTACAGCATGTGCTGCATACAGAGGCAGGTGATATGTGTTTAGGGCTGGAGCACTTACAGCATGTGCTGCATACAGAAGCAGGTGATGTGTGTTTAGGGCTGGAGCACTTACAGTTATAGCATGTGCTGCATACAGAGGCAGGTGATGTGTGTTTAGGGCTGGAGCACTTACAGTTACAGCATGTGCTGCATACAGAGGCAGGTGATATGTGTTTAGGGCTGGAGCACTTACAGTTACAGCATGTGCTGCATACAGAGGCAGGTGATATGTGTTTAGGTCTAGAGCACTTACAGTTACAGTATGTGCTGCATACAGAGGCAGGTGATATGTGTTTAGGGCTGGAGCACTTACAGTTACAGCATGTGCTGCATACAGAGGCAGGTGATATGTGTTTAGGCCTGGAGCACTTACAGTTACAGTATGTGCTGCATACAAAGGCAGGTGATATGTGTTTAGGGCTGGAGCACTTACAGTTATAGAATGTGCTGCATACAGAGGCAGGTGATATGTGTTTAGGGCTGGAGCACTTACAGTTACAGCATGTGCTGCATACAGAGGCAGGTGATATGTGTTTAGGGCAGGAGCACTTACAGTTACAGCACGTGCGGCATACAGAGGCAGGTGATATGTGTTTAGGGCTGGAGTACTTACAGTTACAGCATGTGCTGCATACAGAGGCAGGTGATATGTGTTTAGGGCTGAAGCACTTAGTTACAGCATGTGCTGCATACAGAAGCAGGTGATATGTGTTTAGGGCTGGAGCACTTACAGCTACAGCATGTGCTGCATACAGAGGCAGGTGATATGTGTTTAGGGCTGGAGCACTTACAGTTACAGCATGTGCTGCATACAGAGGCAGGTGATATGTGTTTAGGGCAGGAGCACTTACAGTTACAGCACGTGCGGCATACAGAGGCAGGTGATATGTGTTTAGGGCTGGAGTACTTACAGTTACAGCATGTGCTGCATACAGAGGCAGGTGATATGTGTTTAGGGCTGAAGCACTTAGTTACAGCATGTGCTGCATACAGAAGCAGGTGATATGTGTTTAGGGCTGGAGCACTTACAGCTACAGCATGTGCTGCATACAGAGGCAGGTGATATGTGTTTAGGGCAGGAGCACTTACAGTTACAGCATGTGCTGCATACAGAGGCAGGTGATATGTGTTTAGGGCTGGAGCACTTACAGTTACAGCATGTGCTGCATACAGAGGCAGGTGATATGTGTTTAGGGCTGGAGCACTTACAGTTACAGCATGTGCTGCATACAGAGGCAGGTGATATGTGTTTAGGGCTGGAGCACTTACAGTTACAGCACGTGCTGCATACAGAGGCAGGTGATATGTGTTTAGGGCAGGAGCACTTACAGTTACAGCATGTGCTGCACACAGAGGCAGGTGATATGTGTTTAGGGCTGGAGCACTTACAATTACAGCATGTGCTACATACAGAGGCAGGTGATATGTGTTTAGTGCAGGATCACTTACAGTTACAGCATGTGCTGTATACAGAGGCAGGTGATATGTGTTTAGGTCTGGAGCACTTACAGTTACAGCATGTGCTGCATACAGAAGCGGGTGATATGTGTTTAGGGCTGGAGCACATACAGTTACAGCATGTGCTGCATACAGAGGCAGGTAATATGTGTTTAGGGCTGGAGCACTTACAGTTACAGCATGTGCTGCATACAGAGGCAGGTGATATGTGTTTAGTGCAGGATCACTTACAGTTACATCATGTGCTGCATACAGAGGCAGGTGATATGTGTTTAGGGCTGGAGCACTTACAGTTACAGCATGTGCTGCATACAGAGGCAGGTGATATGTGTTTAGGGATTGAGCACTTACAGGTACAGCATATGCTGCATACAGAGGCAGGTGATATGTGTTTAGGGCTGGAGCACATATAGTTACAGCATGTGCTGCATACAGAGGCAGGTTATATGTATTTAGGGCTGGAACACTTACAGTTACAGCATGTGCTGGTATACAGAGGCAGGTGCTATGTGTTTAGGGCTGGAGCACTTACAGTTACAGCATGTGCTGCATACAGAGGCAGGTGATATGTGTTTAGGGCTGGAGCACTTACAGTTACAGCATATGCTGCATACAGAGGCAGGGGATATGTGTTTAGGGCTGGAACACTTACAGTTACAGCATGTGCTGCTAACTACAGAGGCAGGTGATATGTGTTTAGGGCAGGAGCACTTACAGTTACAGCATGTGCTGCATACAGAGGCAGGTGATATGTGTTTAGGGCTGGAGCACTTACAGTTACAGCATATGCTGCATACAGAGGCAGGGGATATGTGTTTAGGGCTGGAACACTTACAGTTACAGCATGTGCTGCTAACTACAGAGGCAGGTGATATGTGTTTAGGGCAGGAGCACTTACAGTTACAGCATGTGCTGCATACAGAGGCAGGTGATATGTGTTTAGGGCTGGATCACTTACAGTTACAGCATTTGCTGCATAGAGAGGCAGGTGATATGTGTTTAGGGCTGGAGCACTTACAGTTATAGCATGTGCTGCATACAGAGGCAGGTGATATGTGTTTAGGGCTGGAGCACTTACAGTTGCAGCATGTGCTGCATACAGAGGCAGGTGATATGTGTTTAGGGCAGGAGCACTTACAGTTACAGCATGTGTTGCATACAGAGGCAGGTGATATGTGTTTAGGGCTGGAGCACTTACAGTTACAGCATGTGTTGCATACAGAGGCAGGTGATATGTGTTTAGGGCTGGAGCACTTACAGTTACAGCATGTGCTGCATACAGAGGCAGGTGATATGTGTTTAGGGTTGGTGCACTTATAGTTACAGCATGTGCTGCATACAGAGGCAGGTGATGTGTGTTTAGGGCTGGAGCACTTACAGTTACAGCATGTGCTGCATACAGAGGCAGGTGATATGTTTTTAGGGCTGGAGCACTTACAGTTACAGCATGTGCTGCATAGAGAGGCAGGTGATATGTGTTTAGGGCAGGAGCACTTACAGTTACAGCATGTGCTGCATACAGCGGCAGGTGATATGTGTTTAGGGCAGGAGCACTTACAGTTACAGCGTGTGCTGTATACAGAGGCAGCTGATATGTGTTTAGGGCTGGAACATTTACAGTTACAGCATGTGCTGCATACAGAGGCAGGTGATATGTGTTTAGGGTTGGAGCACTTACAGTTACAACATGTGCTGCATACAGAGGTAGGTGATATGTGTTTAGGGCTGGAACACTTACAGTTACAGCATGTGCTGGCATACAGAGGCAGGTGATATGTGTTTAGGGCTGGAGCACTTACAGCATGTGCTGCATACAGAGGCAGGTGATATGTATTTAGGACTGGAGTACTTACAGTTACAGCATGTGCTGCACACAGAGGCAGGTGATATGTGTTTAGGGCAGGAGCACTTACAGTTACAGCACGTGCGGCATACAGAGGCAGGTGATATGTGTTTAGGGCTGGAGCACTTACAGTTACAGCATGTGCTGCATACAGAGGCAGGTGATATGTGTTTAGGGCTGCAACACTTACAGTTACAGCAGGTGCTGCATACAGAGGTAGGTGATATGTGTTTAGGGCTGGAGCACTTACAGTTACAGCATGTGCTGCATACAGAGGCAGGTGATATGTGTTTAGGGCTGGAGCACTTACAGTTACAGCATGTGCTGCATACAGAGGCAGGTGATATGTGTTTAGGGCTGGAACACTTACAGTTACAGCATGTGCTGCATACAGAGGCAGGTGATATGTGTTTAGGGCTGGAACACTTACAGTTACAGCATGTGCTGCATACAGAGGCAGGTGATATGTGTTTAGGGCTGGAGCACTTACAGTTACAGCATGTACTGGTATACAGAGGCAGGTGATATGTGTTTAGGGCTGGAGCACTTACAGTTACAGCATGTGCTGCACACAGAGGCAGGTGATATGTGTTTAGGGCTGGAGCACTTACAGTTGGAGCATGTGCTGTATACAGAGGCAGGTGATATGTGTTTAGGGCTGGAGCACTTACAGTTACAGCATGTGCTGCATACAGAGGCAGGTGATATGTGTTTAGGGCTGGAGCACTTACAGTTACAGCATTTGCTGCATACAGAGGCAGGTGATATGTGTTTGGGGCAGGAACACTTATAGTTAGAGCATGTGCTGTATACAGAGGCAGGTGATGATATGTGTTTCATGTGCTGCATACAGAGGCAGGTGATATGTGTTTAGGGCTGGAGCACTTACAGTTACAACATGTGCTGCATACAGAGGCAGGTGATATGTGTTTGCGGCAGGAACACTTACAGTTAGAGCATGTGCTGTATACAGAGGCAGGTGATATGTGTTTAGGGCTGGAGCACTTACAGTTACAGCATGTGCTGGTATACAGAGGCAGGTGATATGTGTTTAGGGCTGGAGCACTTACAGTTACAGCATGTGCTGCATACAGAGGCAGGTGATATGTGTTTAGGGCTAGAGCACTTACAGTTACAGCATGTGCTGCCTACAGAGGCAGGGGATATGTGTTTAGGGCAGGAACACTTACAGTTACAGCGTGTGCTGTATACAGAGGCAGGTGATATGTGTTTAGGGCTGGAGCACTTACAGTTACAGCATGTGCTGCATACAGAGGCAGGTGATATGTGTTTAGGGAAGGAGCACTTACATTTACAGCGTGTGCTGTATACAGAGGCAGGTGATATGTGTTTAGGGAAGGAGCACTTACATTTACAGTGTGTGCTGTATACAGAGGCAGGTGATATGTGTTTAGGGCAGGAGCACTTACAGTTACAGCATGTGCTGCATACAGAGGCAGGTGATATGTGTTTAGGGTTGGATCACTTACAGTTACAGCATGTGCTGCATACAGAGGCAGGTGATATGTGTTTAGGGCTGGAGCACTTACAGTTACAGCATGTGCTGCATACAGAGGCAGGTGATATGTGTTTAGGGCTGGAGCACTTACAGTTACAGCATGTGCTGCATACAGAGGCAGGTGATATGTGTTTAGGGCTGGAGCACTTACAGTTACAGCATGTGCTGCATACAGAGGCAGGTGATATGTGTTTAGTGCAGGATCACTTACAGTTACATCATGTGCTGCATACAGAGGCAGGTGATATGTGTTTAGGGCTGGAGCACTTACAGTTACAGCATGTGCTGCATACAGAGGCAGGTGATATGTGTTTAGGGCTGGAGCACTTACAGTTACAGCATGTGCTACATACAGAGGCAGGTGATATGTGTTTAGGGCTGGAGCACTTACAGTTACAGCATGTGCTGCATACAGAAGCAGGTGATATGTGTTTAGGGCTGGAGCACTTACAGTTACAATATGTGCTGCATACAGAGACAGGTGATATGTGTTTAGGGCTGGAGCACTTACAGTTACAGCATGTGCTGTATAGTGAGGCAGGTGATATGTGTTTAGGGCTGGATCACTTACAGTTACAGCATTTGCTGCATACAGAGGCAGGTGATATGTGTTTAGGGCTGGAGCACTTACAGTTATAGCATGTGCTGCATACAGAGGCAGGTGATATGTGTTTAGGGCTGGAGCACTTACCGTTACAGCATGTGCTGCATACAGAGGCAGGTAATATGTGTTTAGGGCTGGAGCACTTACAGTTACAGCATGTGCTGGTATACAGAGGCAGGTGATATGTGTTTAGGGCAGGAGCACTTACAGGTACATCATGTGCTGTATACAGAGGCAGGTGATATGTGTTTAGGGCTGGAGCACTTACAGTTACAGCATGTGCTGCATACAGAGGCAGGTGATATGTGTTTAGGGCTGGGGCACTTACAGTTACAGCATGTGCTGTATACAGAGGCAGGTGATATGTGTTTAGGGCTGGGGCACTTACAGTTACAGCATGTGCTGCATACAGAGGCAGGTGATATGTGTTTAGGGCTGGAGCATTTACAGTTACAGCATGTGCTGCATACAGAGGCAGGTGATATGTGTTTAGGGCTGGAACACTTACAGTTACAGCATGTGCTGCATACAGAGGCAGGTGATATGTGTTTAGGGTTGGAGCACTTACAGTTACAACATGTGCTGCATACAGAGGTAGGTGATATGTGTTTAGGGCTGGAGCACTTACAGTTACAGCATGTGCTGAATACAGAGGCAGGTGATATGTGTTTAGGGCTGGAGCACTTACAGTTACAGTCATGTGCTGCATACAGAGGCAGGTGATATGTATTTAGGACTGGAGTACTTACAGTTACAGCATGTGCTGCATACAGAGGCAGGTGATATGTGTTTAGGGCAGGAGCACTTACAGTTACAGCATGTGCTGCATACAGAGGCAGGTGATATGTGTTTAGGGCTGGAGCACTTACAGTTACAACATGTGCTGCATACAGAGGCAGGTGATATGTGTTTGCGGCAGGAACACTTACAGTTAGAGCATGTGCTGTATACAGAGGCAGGTGATATGTGTTTAGGGCTGGAGCACTTACAGTTACAGCATGTGCTGGTATACAGAGGCAGGTGATATGTGTTTAGGGCTGGAGCACTTACAGTTACAGCATGTGCTGCATACAGAGGCAGGTGATATGTGTTTAGGGCTAGAGCACTTACAGTTACAGCATGTGCTGCCTACAGAGGCAGGGGATATGTGTTTAGGGCAGGAACACTTACAGTTACAGCGTGTGCTGTATACAGAGGCAGGTGATATGTGTTTAGGGCTGGAGCACTTACAGTTACAGCATGTGCTGCATACAGAGGCAGGTGATATGTGTTTAGGGAAGGAGCACTTACATTTACAGCGTGTGCTGTATACAGAGGCAGGTGATATGTGTTTAGGGAAGGAGCACTTACATTTACAGTGTGTGCTGTATACAGAGGCAGGTGATATGTGTTTAGGGCAGGAGCACTTACAGTTACAGCATGTGCTGCATACAGAGGCAGGTGATATGTGTTTAGGGTTGGATCACTTACAGTTACAGCATGTGCTGCATACAGGGGCAGGTGATATGTGTTTAGGGCTGGAGCACTTACAGTTACAGCATGTGCTGCATACAGAGGCAGGTGATATGTGTTTAGGGCTGGAGCACTTACAGTTACAGCATGTGCTGCATACAGAGGCAGGTGATATGTGTTTAGGGCTGGAGCACTTACAGTTACAGCATGTGCTGCATACAGAGGCAGGTGATATGTGTTTAGTGCAGGATCACTTACAGTTACATCATGTGCTGCATACAGAGGCAGGTGATATGTGTTTAGGGCTGGAGCACTTACAGTTACAGCATGTGCTGCATACAGAGGCAGGTGATATGTGTTTAGGGCTGGAGCACTTACAGTTACAGCATGTGCTACATACAGAGGCAGGTGATATGTGTTTAGGGCTGGAGCACTTACAGTTACAGCATGTGCTGCATACAGAAGCAGGTGATATGTGTTTAGGGCTGGAGCACTTACAGTTACAATATGTGCTGCATACAGAGACAGGTGATATGTGTTTAGGGCTGGAGCACTTACAGTTACAGCATGTGCTGTATAGTGAGGCAGGTGATATGTGTTTAGGGCTGGATCACTTACAGTTACAGCATTTGCTGCATACAGAGGCAGGTGATATGTGTTTAGGGCTGGAGCACTTACAGTTACAGCATGTGCTGCATACAGAGGCAGGTGATATGTGTTTAGGGCTGGAGCACTTACCGTTACAGCATGTGCTGCATACAGAGGCAGGTAATATGTGTTTAGGGCTGGAGCACTTACAGTTACAGCATGTGCTGGTATACAGAGGCAGGTGATATGTGTTTAGGGCAGGAGCACTTACAGGTACATCATGTGCTGTATACAGAGGCAGGTGATATGTGTTTAGGGCTGGAGCACTTACAGTTACAGCATGTGCTGCATACAGAGGCAGGTGATATGTGTTTAGGGCTGGGGCACTTACAGTTACAGCATGTGCTGTATACAGAGGCAGGTGATATGTGTTTAGGGCTGGGGCACTTACAGTTACAGCATGTGCTGCATACAGAGGCAGGTGATATGTGTTTAGGGCTGGAGCATTTACAGTTACAGCATGTGCTGCATACAGAGGCAGGTGATATGTGTTTAGGGCTGGAACACTTACAGTTACAGCATGTGCTGCATACAGAGGCAGGTGATATGTGTTTAGGGTTGGAGCACTTACAGTTACAACATGTGCTGCATACAGAGGTAGGTGATATGTGTTTAGGGCTGGAACACTTACAGTTACAGCATGTGCTACATACAGAGGCAGGTGATATGTGTTTAGGGCTGGAGCACTTACAGTTACAGTATGGGCTACATACAGAGGCAGGTGATATGTATTTAGGACTGGAGTACTTACAGTTACAGCATGTGCTGCACACAGAGGCAGGTGATATGTGTTTAGGGCAGGAGCACTTACAGTTACAGCACGTGCGGCATACAGAGGCAGGTGATATGTGTTTAGGGCTTGAGCACTTACAGTTACAGCATGTGCTGCATACAGAGGCAGGTGATATGTGTTTAGGGCTGGAACACTTACAGTTACAGCATGTGCTGCATACAGAGGCAGGTGATATGTGTTTAGGGCTGGAACACTTACAGTTACAGCATGTGCTGCATACAGAGGCAGGTGATATGTGTTTAGGGCTGGAGCACTTACAGTTACAGCATGTGCTGCATACAGAAGCAGGTGATATGTGTTTAGGGCTGGAGCACTTACAGTTACAGCATGTGCTGCATACAGAGGCAGGTGATATGTGTTTAGGGCTGGAGCACTTACAGTTACAGCATGTGCTGCATACAGAGGCAGGTGATATGTGTTTAGTGGAGGAGCACTTACAGTTACAGCATGTGCTGCATACAGAGGCAGGTGATATGTGTTTAGGGCAGGAGCACTTACAGTTACAGCATGTGCTGCATACAGAGGCAGGTGATATGTGTTTAGGGCTGGAGCACTTACAGTTACAGCATGTACTGGTATACAGAGGCAGGTGATATGTGTTTAGGGCTGGAGCACTTACAGTTACAGCATGTGCTGCACACAGAGGCAGGTGATATGTGTTTAGGGCTGGAGCACTTACAGTTGGAGCATGTGCTGTATACAGAGGCAGGTGATATGTGTTTAGGGCTGGAGCACTTACAGTTACAGCATGTGCTGCATACAGAGGCAGGTGATATGTGTTTAGGGCTGGAGCACTTACAGTTACAGCATGTGCTGTATACAGAGGCAGGTGATATGTGTTTAGGGCTGGAGCACTTACAGTTACAGCATGTGCTGCATACAGAGGCAGGTGATATGTGTTTAGGGCTGGATAACTTACAGTTACAGCATGTGCTGCATACAGAGGCAGGTGATATGTGTTTAGGGCTGGAGCACTTACAGTTACAGCATTTGCTGCATACAGAGGCAGGTGATATGTGTTTGGGGCAGGAACACTTACAGTTAGAGCATGTGCTGTATACAGAGGCAGGTGATATGTGTTTCATGTGCTGCATACAGAGGCAGGTGATATGTGTTTAGGGCTGGAGCACTTACAGTTACAGCATGTGCTGCATACAGAGGCAGGTGATATGTGTTTGCGGCAGGAACACTTACAGTTAGAGCATGTGCTGTATACAGAGGCAGGTGATATGTGTTTAGGGCTGGAGCACTTACAGTTACAGCATGTGCTGCATACAGAGGCAGGTGATATGTGTTTAGGGCTGGACCACTTACAGTTACAGCATGTACTGGTATACAGAGGCAGGTGATATGTGTTTAGGGCTGGAGCACTTACAGTTACAGCATGTGCTGCATACAGAGGCAGGTGATATGTGTTTAGGGCTAGAGCACTTACAGTTACAGCATGTGCTGCCTACAGAGGCAGGGGATATGTGTTTAGGGCTGGAGCACTTACAGTTACAACATGTGCTACATACAGAGGCAGGTGATATGTGTTTAGGGCTGGAGCACTTACAGTTACAACATGTGCTACATACAGAGGCAGGTGATATGTGTTTAGGGCTGGAGCACTTACAGTTACAACATGTGCTACATACAGAGGCAGGTGATATGTGTTTAGGGCTGGAGCACTTACAGTTACAGCATGTGCTGCATACAGAGTTAGGTGATATGTGTTTAGGGCAGGAGCACTTACAGTTACAGCATGTGCTGCATACAGAGGCAGGTGATATGTGTTTAGGGCTAGAGCACTTACAGTTACAGCATGTGCTGCATACAGAGGCAGGTGATATGTGTTTAGGGATTGAGCACTTACAGGTACAGCATATGCTGCATACAGAGGCAGGTGATATGTGTTTAGGGCTGGAGCACATATAGTTACAGCATGTGCTGCATACAGAGGCAGGTTATATGTATTTAGGGCTGGAACACTTACAGTTACAGCATGTGCTGGTATACAGAGGCAGGTGATATGTGTTTAGGGCTGGAGCACTTACAGTTACAACATATGCTGCACACAGAGGCAGGTGATATGTGTTTAGGGCTGGATCACTTACAGTTACAGCATGTGCTACATACAGAGGCAGGTGATATGTGTTTAGGGCTGGAGCACTTACAGTTACAGCATGTGCTGCATACAGAGGCAGGTGATATGTGTTTAGGGCTGGAGCACTTACAGTTACAGCATGTGCTGCATACAGAGGCAGGTGATATGTGTTTAGGGCTGGAGCACTTACAGTTACAGCATATGCTGCATACAGAGGCAGGGGATATGTGTTTAGGGCTGGAACACTTACAGTTACAGCATGTGCTGCTAACTACAGAGGCAGGTGATATGTGTTTAGGGCAGGAGCACTTACAGTTACAGCATGTGCTGCATACAGAGGCAGGTGATATGTGTTTAGGGCTGGAGCACTTACAGTTACAGCATGTGCTGCACACAGAGGCAGGTGATATGTGTTTAGGGCAGGAGCACTTACAGTTACAGCATGTGCTGCATACAGAGGCAGTTTATATGTGTTTACGGTTGGAGCACTTACAGTTACAGCATGTGCTGCATACAGAGTCAGGTGATATGTGTTTAGGGCTGGATTACTTACAGTTACAGCATGTGCTGTATACAGAGGTAGGTGCTATGTGTTTATGGCTGGAGCACTTACAGTTACAGCATGTGCTACATACAGAGGTAGGTGATATGTGTTTAGTGTTGGAGCACTTACAGTTACAGCATGTGCTGCATAGAGAGGCAGGTGATATGTGTTTAGGGCTGGACCACTTACAGTTACAGCATGTACTGGTATACAGAGGTAGGTAATATGTGTTTAGGGCTGGAGCACTTACAGTTACAGCATGTGCTACATACAGAGGCAGGTGATATGTGTTTAGGGCTAGAGCACTTACAGTTACAGCATGTGCTGCATACAGAGGCAGGGGATATGTGTTTAGGGCTGGAGCACTTACAGTTACAGCATGTGCTGCATACAGAGGCAGGTGATATGTGTTTAGGGCAGGAGCACTTACAGTTACAGCATGTGCTGCATACAGAGGCAGTTTATATGTGTTTACGGTTGGAGCACTTACAGTTACAGCATGTGCTGTATACAGAGGTAGGTGCTATGTGTTTATGGCTGGAGCACTTACAGTTACAGCATGTGCTACATACAGAGGTAGGTGATATGTGTTTAGTGTTGGAGCACTTACAGTTACAGCATGTGCTGCATAGAGAGGCAGGTGATATGTGTTTAGGGTTGAAACACTTACAGTTACAGCATGTGCTGCATAGAGAGGCATGTGATATGTGTTTTGGGCTGGAGCACTTACAGTTACAGCATGTGCTGTATAGAGAGGCAGGTGATATGTGTTTAGGGCTTGAACACGTACAGTTACAGCATGTGCTGCATACAGAGGCAGGTGATATGTGTTTACGGTTGGAGCACTTACAGTTACAACATGTACTGGTATACAGAGGCAGGTGATATGTGTTTAGGGCTGGAGCACTTACAGTTACAGCATGTGCTGCATACAGAGGCAGGTGATATGTGTTTAGGGCAGGAGCACTTACAGTTACAGCATGTGCTGCATACAGAGGCAGGTGATATGTGTTTAGGGCTGGAGCACTTACAGTTACAGCATGTGCTGCATACAGAGGCAGGTGATATGTGTTTAGGGCTGGAGCACTTACAGTTACAGCATGTGCTGCACACAGAGGCAGGTGATATGTGTTTAGGGCTGGAGCACTTACAATTACAGCATGTGCTACATACAGAGGCAGGTGATATGTGTTTAGTGCAGGATCACTTACAGTTACAGCATGTGCTGTATACAGAGGCAGGTGATATGTGTTTAGGTGTGGAGCACTTACAGTTACAGCATGTGCTGCATACAGAAGCGGGTGATATGTGTTTAGGGCTGGAGCACATACAGTTACAGCATGTGCTGCATACAGAGGCAGGTGATATGTGTTTAGGGCTGGAGCACTTACAGTTACAGCATGTGCTGCATACAGAGGCAGGTGATATGTGTTTAGGGCTGGAGCACTTACAGTTACAGCATGTGCTGTATACAGAGGCAGGTGATATGTGTTTAGGGCTGGATCACTTACAGTTACAGCATGTGCTGTATACAGAGGTAGGTGATATGTGTTTAGGGCTGGAGCACTTACAGTTACAGCATGTGCTACATACAGAGGCAGGTGATATGTGTTTAGGGCTGTAGCACTTACAGTTACAGCATGTGCTGCATACAGAGGCAGGTGATATGTGTTTAGGGCTGGAGCACTTACAGTTACATCATGTGCTGCATACAGAGGCAGGTGATATGTGTTTAGGGCTGGAGCACTTACAGTTACAGCATGTGCTGCATACAGAGGCAGGTGATATGTGTTTAGGGATTGAGCACTTACAGGTACAGCATATGCTGCATACAGAGGCAGGTGATATGTGTTTAGGGCTGGAGCACATATAGTTACAGCATGTGCTGCATACAGAGGCAGGTTATATGTTTTTAGGGCTGGAACACTTACAGTTACAGCATGTGCTGGTATACAGAGGCAGGTGATATGTGTTTAGGGCTGGAGCACTTACAGTTACAACATATGCTGCACACAGAGGCAGGTGATATGTGTTTAGGGCTGGATCACTTACAGTTACAGCATGTGCTACATACAGAGGCAGGTGATATGTGTTTAGGGCTGGAGCACTTACAGTTACAGCATGTGCTGCATACAGAGGCAGGTGATATGTGTTTAGGGCTGGAGCACTTACAGTTACAGCATGTGCTGCATACAGAGGCAGGTGATATGTGTTTAGGGCTGGAGCACTTACAGTTACAGCATATGCTGCATACAGAGGCAGGGGATATGTGTTTAGGGCTGGAACACTTACAGTTACAGCATGTGCTGCTAACTACAGAGGCAGGTGATATGTGTTTAGGGCAGGAGCACTTACAGTTACAGCATGTGCTGCATACAGAGGCAGGTGATATGTGTTTAGGGCTGGATCACTTACAGTTACAGCATTTGCTGCATAGAGAGGCAGGTGATATGTGTTTAGGGCTGGAGCACTTACAGTTATAGCATGTGCTGCATACAGAGGCAGGTGATATGTGTTTAGGGCTGGAGCACTTACAGTTGCAGCATGTGCTGCATACAGAGGCAGGTGATATGTGTTTAGGGCTGGAGCACTTACAGTTACAGCATGTGCTGCATACAGAGGCAGGTGATATGTGTTTAGGGTTGGTGCACTTATAGTTACAGCATGTGCTGCATACAGAGGCAGGTGATGTGTGTTTAGGGCTGGAGCACTTACAGTTACAGCATGTGCTGCATACAGAGGCAGGTGATATGTTTTTAGGGCTGGAGCACTTACAGTTACAGCATGTGCTGCATAGAGAGGCAGGTGATATGTGTTTAGGGCAGGAGCACTTACAGTTACAGCGTGTGCTGTATACAGAGGCAGCTGATATGTGTTTAGGGCTGGAACATTTACAGTTACAGCATGTGCTGCATACAGAGGCAGGTGATATGTGTTTAGGGTTGGAGCACTTACAGTTACAACATGTGCTGCATACAGAGGTAGGTGATATGTGTTTAGGGCTGGAACACTTACAGTTACAGCATGTGCTGGCATACAGAGGCAGGTGATATGTGTTTAGGGCTGGAGCACTTACAGCATGTGCTGCATACAGAGGCAGGTGATATGTATTTAGGACTGGAGTACTTACAGTTACAGCATGTGCTGCACACAGAGGCAGGTGATATGTGTTTAGGGCAGGAGCACTTACAGTTACAGCACGTGCGGCATACAGAGGCAGGTGATATGTGTTTAGGGCTGGAGCACTTACAGTTACAGCATGTGCTGCATACAGAGGCAGGTGATATGTGTTTAGGGCTGGAACACTTACAGTTACAGCATGTGCTGCATACAGAGGCAGGTGATATGTGTTTAGGGCAGGAACACTTACAGTTACAGCATGTGCTGCATACAGAGGTAGGGGATATGTGTTTAGGGCTGGAACACTTACAGTTACAGCATGTGCTGCATACAGAGGCAGGTGATATGTGTTTAGGGCTGGAGCACTTACAGTTACAGCATGTACTGGTATACAGAGGCAGGTGATATGTGTTTAGGGCTGGAGCACTTACAGTTACAGCATGTGCTGCACACAGAGGCAGGTGATATGTGTTTAGGGCTGGAGCACTTACAGTTGGAGCATGTGCTGTATACAGAGGCAGGTGATATGTGTTTAGGGCTGGAGCACTTACAGTTACAGCATGTGCTGCATACAGAGGCAGGTGATATGTGTTTAGGGCTGGAGCACTTACAGTTACAGCATTTGCTGCATACAGAGGCAGGTGATATGTGTTTGGGGCAGGAACACTTATAGTTAGAGCATGTGCTGTATACAGAGGCAGGTGATATGTGTTTCATGTGCTGCATACAGAGGCAGGTGATATGTGTTTAGGGCTGGAGCACTTACAGTTACAGCATGTGCTGCATACAGAGGCAGGTGATATGTGTTTGCGGCAGGAACACTTACAGTTAGAGCATGTGCTGTATACAGAGGCAGGTGATATGTGTTTAGGGCTGGAGCACTTACAGTTACAGCATGTGCTGCATACAGATGCAGGTGATATGTGTTTAGGGCAGGAGCACTTACAGTTACAGCGTGTGCTGTATACAGAGGCAGGTGATATGTGTTTAGGGAAGGAGCACTTATATTTACAGCGTGTGCTGTATACAGAGGCAGGTGATATGTGTTTAGGGAAGGAGCACTTACATTTACAGTGTGTGCTGTATACAGAGGCAGGTGATATGTGTTTAGGGCAGGAGCACTTACAGTTACAGCATGTGCTGCATACAGAGGCAGGTGATATGTGTTTAGGGCTGGAGCACTTACAGTTACAGCATGTGCTACATACAGAGGCAGGTGATATGTGTTTAGGGCTGGAGCACTTACAGTTACAGCATGTGCTGCATACAGAGGCAGGTGATATGTGTTTAGGGTTGGATCACTTACAGTTACAGCATGTGCTGCATACAGGGGCAGGTGATATGTGTTTAGGGCTGGAGCACTTACAGTTACAGCATGTGCTGCATACAGAGGCAGGTGATATGTGTTTAGGGCTGGAGCACTTACAGTTACAGCATGTGCTGCATACAGAGGCAGGTGATATGTGTTTAGGGCTGGAGCACTTACAGTTACAGCATGTGCTGCATACAGAGGCAGGTGATATGTGTTTAGGGCTGGAACACTTACAGTTACAGCATGTGCTGGTATACAGAGGCAGGTGATATGTGTTTAGGGCTGGAGCACTTACAGTTACATCATGTGCTGCATACAGAGGCAGGTGATATGTGTTTAGGGCAGGAGCACTTACAGTTACAGCATGTGCTACATACAGAGGCAGGTGATATGTGTTTAGGGCTGGAGCACTTACAGTTACAGCATGTGCTGCATACAGAAGCAGGTGATATGTGTTTAGGGCTGGAGCACTTACAGTTACAATATGTGCTGCATACAGAGACAGGTGATATGTGTTTAGGGCTGGAGCACTTACAGTTACAGCATGTGCTGTATAGTGAGGCAGGTGATATGTGTTTAGGGCTGGATCACTTACAGTTACAGCATTTGCTGCATACAGAGGCAGGTGATATGTGTTTAGGGCTGGAGCACTTACAGTTATAGCATGTGCTGCATACAGAGGCAGGTGATATGTGTTTAGGGCTGGAGCACTTACCGTTACAGCATGTGCTGCATACAGAGGCAGGTAATATGTGTTTAGGGCTGGAGCACTTACAGTTACAGCATGTGCTGGTATACAGAGGCAGGTGATATGTGTTTAGGGCAGGAGCACTTACAGGTACATCATGTGCTGTATACAGAGGCAGGTGATATGTGTTTAGGGCTGGAGCACTTACAGTTACAGCATGTGCTGCATACAGAGGCAGGTGATATGTGTTTAGGGCTGGGGCACTTACAGTTACAGCATGTGCTGTATACAGAGGCAGGTGATATGTGTTTAGGGCTGGGGCACTTACAGTTACAGCATGTGCTGCATACAGAGGCAGGTGATATGTGTTTAGGGCTGGAGCACTTACCGTTACAGCATGTGCTGCATACAGAGGCAGGTAATATGTGTTTAGGGCTGGAGCACTTACAGTTACAGCATGTGCTGGTATACAGAGGCAGGTGATATGTGTTTAGGGCAGGAGCACTTACAGGTACATCATGTGCTGTATACAGAGGCAGGTGATATGTGTTTAGGGCTGGAGCACTTACCGTTACAGCATGTGCTGCATACAGAGGCAGGTAATATGTGTTTAGGGCTGGAGCACTTACAGTTACAGCATGTGCTGGTATACAGAGGCAGGTGATATGTGTTTAGGGCAGGAGCACTTACAGGTACATCATGTGCTGTATACAGAGGCAGGTGATATGTGTTTAGGGCTGGAGCACTTACAGTTACAGCATGTGCTGCATACAGAGGCAGGTGATATGTGTTTAGGGCTGGGGCACTTACAGTTACAGCATGTGCTGTATACAGAGGCAGGTGATATGTGTTTAGGGCTGGGGCACTTACAGTTACAGCATGTGCTGCATACAGAGGCAGGTGATATGTGTTTAGGGCTGGAGCACTTACCGTTACAGCATGTGCTGCATACAGAGGCAGGTAATATGTGTTTAGGGCTGGAGCACTTACAGTTACAGCATGTGCTGGTATACAGAGGCAGGTGATATGTGTTTAGGGCAGGAGCACTTACAGGTACATCATGTGCTGTATACAGAGGCAGGTGATATGTGTTTAGGGCTGGAGCACTTACAGTTACAGCATGTGCTGCATACAGAGGCAGGTGATATGTGTTTAGGGCTGGGGCACTTACAGTTACAGCATGTGCTGTATACAGAGGCAGGTGATATGTGTTTAGGGCTGGGGCACTTACAGTTACAGCATGTGCTGCATACAGAGGCAGGTGATATGTGTTTAGGGCTGGAGCACTTACAGTTACAGCATGTGCTGCATACAGAGGCAGGTGATATGTGTTTAGGGATTGAGCACTTACAGGTACAGCATATGCTGCATACAGAGGCAGGTGATATGTGTTTAGGGCTGGAGCACATATAGTTACAGCATGTGCTGCATACAGAGGCAGGTTATATGTATTTAGGGCTGGAACACTTACAGTTACAGCATGTGCTGGTATACAGAGGCAGGTGATATGTGTTTAGGGCTGGAGCACTTACAGTTACAACATATGCTGCACACAGAGGCAGGTGATATGTGTTTAGGGCTGGATCACTTACAGTTACAGCATGTGCTACATACAGAGGCAGGTGATATGTGTTTAGGGCTGGAGCACTTACAGTTACAGCATGTGCTGCATACAGAGGCAGGTGATATGTGTTTAGGGCTGGAGCACTTACAGTTACAGCATGTGCTGCATACAGAGGCAGGTGATATGTGTTTAGGGCTGGAGCACTTACTGTTACAGCATATGCTGCATACAGAGGCAGGGGATATGTGTTTAGGGCTGGAACACTTACAGTTACAGCATGTGCTGCTAACTACAGAGGCAGGTGATATGTGTTTAGGGCAGGAGCACTTACAGTTACAGCATGTGCTGCATACAGAGGCAGGTGATATGTGTTTAGGGCTGGATCACTTACAGTTACAGCATTTGCTGCATAGAGAGGCAGGTGATATGTGTTTAGGGCTGGAGCACTTACAGTTATAGCATGTGCTGCATACAGAGGCAGGTGATATGTGTTTAGGGCTGGAGCACTTACAGTTGCAGCATGTGCTGCATACAGAGGCAGGTGATATGTGTTTAGGGCTGGAGCACTTACAGTTACAGCATGTGCTGCATACAGAGGCAGGTGATATGTGTTTAGGGTTGGTGCACTTATAGTTACAGCATGTGCTGCATACAGAGGCAGGTGATGTGTGTTTAGGGCTGGAGCACTTACAGTTACAGCATGTGCTGCATACAGAGGCAGGTGATATGTTTTTAGGGCTGGAGCACTTACAGTTACAGCATGTGCTGCATAGAGAGGCAGGTGATATGTGTTTAGGGCAGGAGCACTTACAGTTACAGCGTGTGCTGTATACAGAGGCAGCTGATATGTGTTTAGGGCTGGAACATTTACAGTTACAGCATGTGCTGCATACAGAGGCAGGTGATATGTGTTTAGGGTTGGAGCACTTACAGTTACAACATGTGCTGCATACAGAGGTAGGTGATATGTGTTTAGGGCTGGAACACTTACAGTTACAGCATGTGCTGCATACAGAGGCAGGTGATATGTGTTTAGGGTTGGAGCACTTACAGTTACAACATGTGCTGCATACAGAGGTAGGTGATATGTGTTTAGGGCTGGAACACTTACAGTTACAGCATGTGCTACATACAGAGGCAGGTGATATGTGTTTAGGGCTGGAGCACTTACAGTTACAGCATGTGCTGCATACAGAGGCAGGTGATATGTGTTTAGGGCTGTAGCACTTACAGTTACAGCATGTGCTACATACAGAGGCAGGTGATATGTGTTTAGGGCTGGAGCACTTACAGTTACAGCATGTGCTGCATACAGAGGCAGGTGATATGTGTTTAGGGCTGGAGCACTTACAGTTACAACATGTGCTGCATACAGAGGCAGGTGATATGTGTTTAGGGCTGTAGCACTTACAGTTACAGCATGTGCTACATACAGAGGCAGGTGATATGTATTTAGGACTGGAGTACTTACAGTTACAGCATGTGCTGCACACAGAGGCAGGTGATATGTGTTTAGGGCAGGAGCACTTACAGTTACAGCACGTGCGGCATACAGAGGCAGGTGATATGTGTTTAGGGCTGGAGCACTTACAGTTACAGCATGTGCTGCATACAGAGGCAGGTGATATGTGTTTAGGGCTGGAACACTTACAGTTACAGCATGTGCTGCATACAGAGGCAGGTGATATGTGTTTAGGGCTGGAACACTTACAGTTACAGCATGTGCTGCATACAGAGGCAGGTGATATGTGTTTAGGGCTGGAGCACTTACAGTTACAGCATGTACTGGTATACAGAGGCAGGTGATATGTGTTTAGGGCTGGAACACTTACAGTTACAGCATGTGCTGCATACAGAGGCAGGTGATATGTGTTTAGGGCTGGAGCACTTACAGTTACAGCATGTACTGGTATACAGAGGCAGGTGATATGTGTTTAGGGCTGGAGCACTTACAGTTACAGCATGTGCTACACACAGAGGCAGGTGATATGTGTTTAGGGCTGGAGCACTTACAGTTACAGCATGTGCTGCACACAGAGGCAGGTGATATGTGTTTAGGGCTGGAGCACTTACAGTTACAGCATGTGCTGCATACAGAGGTAGGGGATATGTGTTTAGGGCTGGGGCACTTACAGTTACAGCATGTGCTGCATACAGAGGCAGGTGATATGTGTTTGGGGCAGGAACACTTACAGTTAGAGCATGTGCTGTATACAGAGGCAGGTGATATGTGTTTAGGGCTGGAGCACTTACAGTTACAGCATGTGCTGCATACAGAGGCAGGTGATATGTGTTTGGGGCAGGAACACTTACAGTTGGAGCATGTGCTGTATACAGAGGCAGGTGATATGTGTTTAGGGCTGGAGCACTTATAGTTACAGCATGTGCTGCATACAGAGGCAGGTGATATGTGTTTAGGGCTGGAGCACTTACAGTTACAGCATTTGCTGCATACAGAGGCAGGTGATATGTGTTTGGGGCAGGAACACTTACAGTTAGAGCATGTGCTGTATACAGAGGCAGGTGATATGTGTTTCATGTGCTGCATACAGAGGCAGGTGATATGTGTTTAGGGCTGGAGCACTTACAGTTACAGCATGTGCTGCATACAGAGGCAGGTGATATGTGTTTGCGGCAGGAACACTTACAGTTAGAGCATGTGCTGTATACAGAGGCAGGTGATATGTGTTTAGGGCTGGAGCACTTACAGTTACAGCATGTGCTGCATACAGAGGCAGGTGATATGTGTTTAGGGCTGGACCACTTACAGTTACAGCATGTACTGGTATACAGAGGCAGGTGATATGTGTTTAGGGCTGGAGCACTTACAGTTACAGCATGTGCTGCATACAGAGGCAGGTGATATGTGTTTAGGGCTAGAGCACTTACAGTTACAGCATGTGCTGCCTACAGAGGCAGGGGATATGTGTTTAGGGCTGGAGCACTTACAGTTACGACATGTGCTACATACAGAGGCAGGTGATATGTGTTTAGGGCTGGAACACTTACAGTTACAACATGTGCTACATACAGAGGCAGGTGATATGTGTTTAGGGCTGGAGCACTTACAGTTACAACATGTGCTACATACAGAGGCAGGTGATATGTGTTTAGGGCTGGAGCACTTACAGTTACAGCATGTGCTGTATACAGAGGCAGGTGATATGTGTTTAGGGCAGGAGCACTTACAGTTACAGCATGTGCTGCATACAGAGGCAGGTGATATGTGTTTAGGGCAGGAGCACTTACAGTTACAGCATGTGCTGCATACAGAGGCAGGTGATATGTGTTTAGGGCTAGAGCACTTACAGTTACAGCATGTGCTGCATACAGAGGCAGGGGATATGTGTTTAGGGCTGGACCACTTACAGTTACAGCATGTACTGGTATACAGAGGTAGGTGATATGTGTTTAGGGCTGGAGCACTTACAGTTACAGCATGTGCTACATACAGAGGCAGGTGATATGTGTTTAGGGCTAGAGCACTTACAGTTACAGCATGTGCTGCATACAGAGGCAGGGGATATGTGTTTAGGGCTGGAGCACTTACAGTTACAGCATGTGCTGCATACAGAGGCAGGTGATATGTGTTTAGGGCAGGAGCACTTACAGTTACAGCATGTGCTGCATACAGAGGCAGTTTATATGTGTTTACGGTTGGAGCACTTACAGTTACAGCATGTGCTGCATACAGAGTCAGGTGATATCTGTTTAGGGCTGGATTACTTACAGTTACAGCATGTGCTGTATACAGAGGTAGGTGCTATGTGTTTATGGCTGGAGCACTTACAGTTACAGCATGTGCTACATACAGAGGTAGGTGATATGTGTTTAGTGTTGGAGCACTTACAGTTACAGCATGTGCTGCATAGAGAGGCAGGTGATATGTGTTTAGGGTTGAAACACTTACAGTTACAGCATGTGCTGCATAGAGAGGCATGTGATATGTGTTTTGGGCTGGAGCACTTACAGTTACAGCATGTGCTGTATAGAGAGGCAGGTGATATGTGTTTAGGGCTTGAACACGTACAGTTACAGCATGTGCTGCATACAGAGGCAGGTGATATGTGTTTACGGTTGGAGCACTTACAGTTACAACATGTACTGGTATACAGAGGCAGGTGATATGTGTTTAGGGCTGGAGCACTTACAGTTACAGCATGTGCTGCATACAGAGGCAGGTGATATGTGTTTAGGGCAGGAGCACTTACAGTTACAGCATGTGCTGCATACAGAGGCAGGTGATATGTGTTTAGGGCAGGAGCACTTACAGTTACAGCATGTGCTGCATACAGAGGCAGGGGATATGTGTTTAGGGCAGGAGCACTTACAGTTACAGCATGTGCTGCATACAGAGGCAGGGGATATGTGTTTAGGGCAGGAGCACTTACAGTTACAGCATGTGCTGCATACAGAGGTAGGTGATATGTGTTTAGGGCAGGAACACTTACAGTTACAACATGTGCTGCATACAGAGGCAGGTGATATGTGTTTAGGGCTGGAGCACTTACAGTTACAGCATGTGCTGCACACAGAGGCAGGTGATATGTGTTTAGGGCTGGAGCACTTACAGTTACAGCATGTGCTGCATACAGAGGCAGGTGAAATGTGTTTAGGGCTGGAGCACTTACAGTTACAGCATGTGCTGCATACAGAGGCAGGTGATATTGTAAGATTTTAATGAGTATATAAATGGTGTCCATATTGTTACAGAGAAGTTTAGTGTTTGCTTATTGATATTTTAAACATCAGGCATGGAGCAATGCTGAGGTAGCCAGTTTACGTATACCAAGAGTTAAGATCATATATGGGTAGAGAAGATTGCTGTGAGTAGCAAGAGATTACAATAGTGTAGAGCACCTTATTTGGAATAAAGCCAAAAGTATATGGTCAGCATGCTTAAAGGGTATAAAAGTTAGGAGAAAGGAGAATAGACAAAGTTCATCTTTGGAAGGGAAACACCAATGATACCAGCTGTAACCAGGACTCCCACAAGAAACAAACGGGGTAATATTCATTTATGTATTATTTCTCTGTTAAATTGTTTTTATGTGTTTAACCTTGTAAACAGTAACATGTAATTTTGTTATTTATCTGTTCTTTAATAAATGTGTGATGGTTTAAATAGTTGAAGGTAGTATGGTTGTCTGTTTCTGGAGGGTTTCAAAGATATACAGTACGGTATATGAAATTTGTTTGTACAGGGCCGATTATTAATATATTTATATATTAATTTTTAGACGTGAATGGTTTTTAACATAAGATCCTTTGGTTATTTAAGAGTAATTTCTTATATTTTGGCGGTAGCAGGTAGGAGATTTGTTAAGATTCGTGTTCACAACAGATAGCTTTATTTTTAGGTTTTGTTAAAGAGAGATAGATTACTTGTGCTGAAGAATTAGCTAGCAATCTTTAGATGAGTAGTTGTTTGTAACATTCACAAGGTTAAAAGGTTATGGAGCTGTTTTTGGGAAAAATCGCTTCAGTTAAAAAGCAGAATGAAATTTTAAACTATAGTGAAGGAGTTTTTAATCCATGGTTTAATGTGCAAGAGTATGTTAATAAATCTATTGACAACAAGATATTTTCCAAGTCTGAGGGAAAGAAAGCATTAATGTTTGGTGCATACAAAATAGCAGAAAATGATTCTAAAGTAACTGGAGAATTGCAGGATTTACAAAGGCAGTTAACTGAGGTGAAATGTCGGAATGAATCTTTAACTCTTGCAAATACTTCAGCTGTTTCTTTTAGTCAAGAAACTAGAGAAGCTTTGTTGACAAATAGAGAATTGAGTTCAGAGATTGTGTCTTTACAACAAATGTTACTTGATGCTCAGGGAGCAATACAAGATTTAAAACAGTCAGGGCAAGTGTGTGTACCTGAGGATCATTCTAAATGTCATGAAATTATTAATGATTTACAAACAAAACTGGGTCAAAGAAATGCATTAATTGCTGCATGCAAAATACCAGTTAATTTTGTAGAGTCAGAGTGTGTTGGAGATGTAAGTGACAAAAAGAATGTGGATAATGTAAAGATGGCACCAATTCTAGTTAAGGAACAGTTAGATGAAGAGGGAGAGATAATTTCACATATTAAAATTAACCAGCCTTTGACTAGCACAGAAATTGCTACATTAAGTAAGGAACTAAGACAGTTTAAATTAGGCGATGATCCCTTAGATGTTATGATTAGGTTATCACAGTTTGAAAGAATACACAAAGAATTGCAAACAAATGACATATTTGATATAATTGTAACAAGTATGGATGATGCATTAAAAGCAAGCATGCCTTCAGAGGTTTTTCTTAGATCAAGAGTTAAACAACAGCTAGTGCATGAGTTATTAAAAACATTAGGAATTGATGAAATGGATGCTCATTCATCATATGAAAATTGCAAGCAGAGAAAGAATGAATCAGTGCAAGGATTTGCTGATAGACTGTTTGAAATTTATAAACTAACTTTGCCTGAAAATACTGAAGTAGATCATAACAATAAAATATATAACCATGAGATAAACTGCAGTAATCCAGAAATTATAAAATTGATTGATTTGACTGTGTTTTCAAGTAACACTTTTAACAAAATAATTGAATGTATAAAAAGAGCAGAGTTGTGTAATGAAACTAACAAGGGAAAAAACAGAGAATGTCTGCAGTTGGAAAGCCATTCCCAGATAACAGAGAATGTACTAAAATCATTTCTAACAAGAAAAAAATTGTAAAAATGATTAAGTATTATCTTTGTAAAAAATGGAGACATATTAATGCCCAATTTGTACAAAGACACAATACTGTTGTAGCAACATCTGCTGAACAATTTGAAACTAGATACAAATTGGAAAATCTAAAAAAGGAACTGGAAAGAGTTAAATTGATTCAAATTACAAATAAAATTACCAGTTCTGAAAATGGGTAAAAAGGGTTAATTGCCTCCAAATCATGTCTGGAGTGAGGTTCAGACGTAATTTATATAGTTGCCCAGTTTTTAAAGGAGTCGTGAATGGGGGCTCATGATGGAATGTATTTTTAATAAATACTGGTGTGCCTATATTCATTATTTATACCTCACAAAACCTCGATCTAATCCATTGTTCGTAGGGGGAAAACAAATTGTGTTGCAAATTTTTCAAGGTTCATATAAAGATGTTATAAAGCTAAAAATGATATGAATTTAATTGATAATGATACTTTGAATTAGAAGAATATTTAGTGAATTTGTTTGATGAAATGTCAATTTTGGGTTATAAATTTCTCACAAAATATGTTTTCTTTTATTATGCTAATGGTAAAATATAGTTTAATGCAGATGATAATAAACATTCTGTTATTACATTGTCTTTATAGTATAAAGAAACCTGACAAGTTAAGTTTACTTGCACATAAAAATGATAAGGTTACAAATATTTTGCAGCAGTTTGCACATGCATTTGCTGAACATAAATATGATTTGGGAAATTGCAAGGGGAGGAGTTTATCACAGGAAATGTACATTTAGCTATAAAAGCAATATCCATATTATTATTATTATTATTATTATTATTATTATTATTATTATATTATTAAGGAAAGTGAGCCATATGTACAGCAAATGATATATTATTTTACTTATCCATATTATTATTATTATTATTATTATTATATTATTAAGGAAAGTGAGCCATATGTACAGCAAATTATATATTATTTTACTTGAACAAGCAGTATTGAGAAAATGTAAATCTGTTACTAATTTTACTATTTAGTATGTACAGAAACCTGATGGAAATTGGCATTTAACAATTGTTTAAGGTAAATTACATCCAGTGACATCTGCCTAGGCATCAAAATGTCAGAGAGGTTCCTACTTTTTCCTTTATCCCTCCAAATACAAAGTTTTTTTTTTAAGCCTTGATATAGCAAACAGTTATTGGTTTGTATCTCTGCACCCAAAGTCACAATACAAGTTTGTCTTCAAGTGGAAAGAAGATCACATTATGTTTATGTCTTCCTGTGGTCCTGAACAATTCAGCAACAATTTTCCATGAAAGCATGGCTGCTATTCTATCAAGATTGTCAAGACTATTAGCACTTATGCAATATGTTGATGATTTGTTATGTACTACAGAAACAGAAAAAGAACATTTTAAATTGTTTACAGAATTGTTGAAATTATTGGCAAATGCTGGACTAAAAGTGAATATAAAGAAATGCCAATTTTTACAGACTACAGTGAACTTTACAAGAGTGACAATATCATCTGAAAGAAAGACTCCAGATCAACAAAAGTGGATGTCATAAAAAGACTAAACATACCTGTGTCAAAGACTGTTTTAAGATCATTTTGGGATTGTTCCAATACCAAAGAGACTTTATTCCAAAGTTTAAAGTTTTGGATGGACCCTTGTATGACTTGCTAAAGAAAGAAAACGTTTGAGAACTTAAAAAAAAATGTAATCAATATGATGGTGTTGCTTCCACAGACCCCAGAAAAGTGTTTCAATTGGAAGGTGCTACTTTAAAAAAAAAAAAAAAAGACTGTATCTGCAGTGCTGTGTCAAGAGAAATTTCGAAAATGGAAAACTGAGACTAGTGACCTATGCATCACGACCTTTGAAAATAACTGAAGAGAAGTATTCCTGTGTGAGGAACAGTTGTTGTCAGTATTCTGGATATAAGAACACTTTACATAACATTATTTCAAAAAGTGTTATTGCAAAGTTCACATTTTCCTTTGAACTTACTGGTGAAACTAGGAAACAGTATAATTTCATCTGCAAGATTTTAAAAGTGGTGTTGATGCTAATGAAAAGAAATATAGACATTAAAATAAAGGAAACAACTTTGTTGCCAGCATGTTTGCTATATGAAGGTGAACTACATTTAAATAGTCACTTTTTTGTGTTCTCTTTTTCCTCTCAATTCAAGTTTATATATTTTGGTGCAAAGTACAGATGTTTACTGTGATGGTATTTTTATCATAAGGATGGTAAAGCATATACAGGTTTTTCAATAATTTTACCTGATAAAATAGATATGCATTTATGTGAGATACATTATTCTCAATATGCTAAATTGGCTAATGTTTGTTGTACATTGGTACACTAAGCAGATATGGCTATTGACATTTATAATAATAGTGCATATGTGGTTAATACACTGAGAATGCTTCCTTTGTATGTATATAATGGTTTTAAGTCATATGATGGAAAACCATTGGTACATACAAATCAGTTGAAGTATATTTGATATTTGCTAAATAAATGTAAATTGCCATATGCAATAATTAAAGTAAAGGCTCACACTAAAAGTGATGATCATAATGAACAAAATAACTTAGCTGATGCTTGTGCTAAAAAGGCTGCAAAACAAGTAAAATTATGGGAGTTCCATGAGGAACCTGAGATTTCTGCAATTACATTAGAAAAATAAAATTAATAAGATAAAATAAAAATAAAGCAAATTTGGTGTCATTGCAGAATTCTTATATTTCTTATGTAATATTAAAATAAAGGCATTTAGCATGGAAACCTTTATTAATGCCAGTATCATGGGCAAATGACAAATTTATAAAATATGAAGCAAATGGAACTTTAATGTGCTTAAATAAGTAAAATATGTTGTTTGTATTTCCAGTTGTTGTATTCCTTAAACGGACAGTGAACACCAGAATTTTGTTGTTTTAAAAGATAGATAATCTCTTAATTACCAATTTTCCAGTTTTGCATAACCAATATAGTTTTAATTATACAAGTTTACCTCTGTAATTAATTTGTATCTAAGTCTCAGAAGACTGCCCCCTTATTTCAGTTCTTTTGATAGACTTGCAGTTTAGCCAATCAGAGCTGTCTCCATTGTAAATTCATGCGCATGAGTTCAATATTATCTATATGGAACACGTGAACTAATGCCCTCTAGTGGTGAAAAATGTATTTAGATTACAGGTGGTCTTCAAGGTCTAAAAAAAATTTGCATATAAACCTCCTAGGTTTAGCTTTCAACTAAGAATACCAAGAGAACAAAGCAAAATTGGTGATACAAGTGAATTGGAAAGTTGTTTAAAATTACATGCCCTATTTTAAACATGAAAGTTTATTTTCCCTTTAAGAATGTGTAGATTCATTTTCAAAAATGTAATTTGCTTCCTATAGGCGGACATTATTCTGCAGATAGAACATATGACAAAAATACAGAAAAAATTGTAATGGTGGCCACCAATGAAAGATAATATTTTTTGTTTTTTTTCCAATATGTTCTAGAAATTTGCCTTGTCTGCAGTTTAATTTTTCAGTTAATATGAATCAATAATTAATTAGATTTTTACTTTTCCCATGACAAACCTTGGTTACAAATATAAATAGATATTATTTTGTTTTGTTGGTTTTTACCTAGAATACTAGAAGAATACATGTATAGTTTAGTAGTAATAGATGTATTCACAAAATGGATTGAGTTTTTTTTTCCAAAAACAAATCAAGTAGTTTTTATAGTTGCATAGGTTATTTATGTGAGCTTTTCTCTAGATGGGAATGCCATTTGTAGTAGAAAGTAATAATGAGCCTGCATTTAGTAGGAAAATATTTCAAGGAAATTAATTAATCATTGGGAATTAAGCATAAGTTATATATTGCTTATAGACTGTAATCATCAGGAGCAGTAGAAAAGGGTAATAAATACTATAAACAATTATAAACTAAAATTTGTAGTATTAAACTTTCAACATGAAAAAAAAAAGTTACCTTTATGTTCAATGACCATAAGATATATCCTACATTCTACTATAGGTGTCACGCCATATCAAGTAATAACTTGTAGATTGAATAAAACATTTGGAAGGACTTTACTTTCAATTGCTACATCAAATGTACAAGAGGCAATAATAAACATTTGGATAAATACATAAATTATGCTTACCTGATAATTTTCTTTCTATTTATGAAGAAAATGAGTATCACAGCAAATTGACAAGGTAAATATGTTGGTAGCTCAAAATATTGTAAGGAGTAAAGCGCAAATAAAACATTTTTTTAACAAAATGTTAGATCTTTTGAATGTAATAGTTTTAGTAATAATAATGAGATTTTATGTCTTAAAAAGTTGCTCATTTGTTCCTAAAATGAATTGTTCTTTTTGTGTTTTGAATAAAAATAATCTTATTGTTTTATTTCTTTGAAATAATTAATATGAAAACAAAACACTTTTTTAAATGATATTAGATTAAACAATGAATTAACAGATACTGCATTTGATTTTTCTTAGAAAGAATCTGAAGAAATACCAAAAAGATTACAAACTATCTTCAAGTTGGGAAAATCCATGTCCTAATGTTGTTATGACTGATTATGGAGGGTTTTGCTGGACGAAATTCTTTTGCATTTCCAGAGGACTGCATGGGTATTTTGGGTTTGACTCAGAAAACTTCAAGATGGAAATCTTGATTGCGGTATCAAAGTCAATGTAACTGAACTAGTTTTGGAAGATGATCAACAACAGCAAAATAAACATTATGATCCTGAATGTATTAACATAGCATTGGGCAAAGGATCCAGTCTAATGTTACAAAGTTATACAGAATGGGTTAAATGTGGCAAAGAAACATCTATTTTTAAGTTTGTTTTTGCAAAATATAAAAGTCAAGGACAATGACATTATTTTGGGAACAAAAGAACGTTACAACATCCGATTGTACGATTTTACTTTAAAAATGTTAATTGTTGTTAAATGTATAATTATTTTGTTTATGTTATTTTTTTTTTTTTTTTTTTTAACTTTTAAGTATTTTATTGAGGGTGATACAAAAAATTCACATGCAATGCATAAAACATACATATCAATGTTATCATCATGTCCAAGTGTACATAAAAAAACAAATAGCCCTCATTTTTTTTCTTTTTCCCCCTATTGTTTGTAGATGTAGGTCGCTCTTGGACCTGTAACGTTGTATTAAATTAAGGGGTAGACAATGAACAAGATAAACAGAACAAAACAAATTGCATCCTAGAGAGAAAACAGCAATAAAAAGAAAAGTAGATGCAAATAACCAAAACTGGAAACAGCGAAGCTAGGTATAGTCAGTCAACATAGTACAAACTGTCATAGCGAATATGTACTGTTAAATGGATTCTATATATAAGAACTGAGGATACTATAGTTATGTTGGAAGGGGAAGGCACTCCTAATACCCATCTTTAAAATATTTATTAGTGGGATTGAATGTTGGGCAATTATATCTGGTTATGCTAGTCCCATTTTCTGTGCTGCGCTGAGAGGCCATCTAGTGGTCAGTAAAATAAAAGTAATTCAGAGTGCACTCACACTAGAGAACCATCCTATAAATGTAGTAAAACGATTCAGTGTATCACTTAGCTAAAACTAATATGTTTCTCGGTCATGTAGTTAATTTTGCTGGCTAGAGGTGCTGTCAGTGTTTGATACCCGGATGCTACCCCGGCCGAAGGCAGCAAAACCGGGACCTGTGGGTTAATATAAAACAAAGGTCGGCACCTTGCTAAAGATAAGTGCAGACATGCCCCGAGATCTACCTAAAGTGATATGGACAGTACAACAAATTTATCCCAATCTCTTTGCGCGCATGGGCCCACCTTGCTATGGGGTCTTAAGTGTATATTATGTTGAATGGGTTTGCTAGATGCCGTATAGTTGTACATAATATATATATATATATATCGAAGCTAACATCATGAGGTATATAAACAGTATGATCATAACATCTTATCCTACCGATGGTTATACCAACTGCAAACTGCATTACTATAATAAAACATGTCAAAATACAACTGATTCAAAGTCCATCCTGTTTTAGTAAATGCTAGGAAAGTAAAAGTCAGGCAGACTAATATAATTAATTAATAAGGCAGACTGGTTAAGAGTATAAGCGGTGGCACCGATGCTCGGCTGAATTGATAAAAGTTCCAATGGCACTGTTAGAGGGGGGCACATCAGGGCCATATTGCCGGTGTGTAGTCTGAGCATAGTCCGGGTCTTTTGAGCGGCGACGTTTAACTCTTTTCTTCAGATTTATATCCCGGTTAGTGTTTGCTTTGCCGGTCTGGGTATCCAATGATCTGGTAATTGCTGGTGTTGTATCTCTATCTGTGATGTCTGCCTGCAGCTTGTTCGGCGTACACCTCTGAGTGATTATGCTATATTGCAGATCAGTCATCGGGTCTGGCGGCGTTCCGGTAGGAGCATGTATATCCCCATTCAGGTCCATCACGGCCAGATCTGCCTTGTGTATTATGGAGTAATCCAGAGCCTTCAATATTTCTTGGCTGCAGCTGTGATTGCCCGTTGCTGCACCAGCATATCCTATGCTCCACATGGTGGCTTGGCGGGCAATAGTGCCAGCCTGGGTCTGGAAGGCCTGTGTGAGATCCGGTATGTGCTGTCCCTGATATTGAGCAAGCGCATCGGTTGAGTGTATGTGGATGTCTTTATCTATGGGGTAAGTCATCTCCGTTGCACTGTGTACCATTTCTGCGGATACTTGGTTGGCGGTAAACTTATAGATTAAGTTATCATAAGGAGCTCTGTCCATCATGGATTGCAGCAAACCCTCGATCCTTTGAAGATGTTGATCGTGGTAATCTTGCAGATTAGGTTCCCCAAGGAGTGCCATCCTCCTTTTTAAAGTGGCAGCCTTGTGGGTTGTTGAAGTATAGTATGCAAAACAGGTCGCTGTCTCCAGTTAAGGCCAAATACCTCGGGAAACCGAGGGGGAAAGCGCTGCCTATCGTGAGCCGCCGCTCTAGGCCTTTAACATCCGATTCTGGGCTCTAATGTCAGGAATACAGCTCAGTTTTAATTTATGCGTTCCCTAGTAGAAACCAGGAATATAAGATGCAAATTAGGTAGTTTTGCTGTAGAATTTCACCGATAATCGGCGGAAAACCAGTGTTTCTATCAGAGCTCATGAAAATGCAACCTCTCAGGATCACTGTACGGACACGCCCCCTTGTTTATGTTAATTTTGTATAAAGAGAATAGTTTATAGAGTAATGTGCTAAACCTTACCGTTACACTATAAGGCCTAGCAAAGGGGTGGACTGTAAGATTTTAATGAGTATATAAATGGTGTCCATATTGTTACAGAGAAGGTTAGTGTGTGCTTATTGCTATTTTAAACATCAGGCATGGAGCAATGCTGAGGTAGCCAGTTTACCTATACCAAGAGTTAAGATCATATATGGGTAGAAAAGATTGCTGTGAGTAGCAAGAGATTACAATAGTGTAGAGCACCTTATTTGGAATAGAGCCAAAAGTATATAGTCAGCATTCTTAAAGGGTATAAAAGTTAGGAGAAAGGAGAATAGACAGAGTTCATCTTTGGAAGGGAAACACCAATGATACCAGCTGTAACCAGGACTCCCACAAGAAACAAACGGGATAATATTAATTTATGTATTATTTCTCTGTTAAATTGTTTTTATGTGTTTAACCTTGTAAACAATAACATGTAATTTTGTTATTTATTTGTTCTTTAATAAATGTGTGATGGTTTAAATAGTTTAAGGTAGTATGGTTGTCTGTTTCTGGAGGGTATCAAAGATATACAGTCCGGTATATGAAATTCGTTTGTACAGGGCCGATTATTAATATATTTATATATTAATTTTTAGACGTGAATGGTTTTTAACATAAGATCCTTTGGTTATTTAAGAGTAATTTCTTACAATATGTGTTTAGGGCAGGGACACTTACAGTTACAGCATGTGCTGCATACAGAGGCAGGTGATATGTGTTTAGGGCAGGAGCACTTACAGTTACAGCATGTGCTGCATACAGAGGCAGGTGATATGTGTTTAGGGCTGGAGCACTTACAGTTACAGCATGTGCTGCATACAGAGGCAGGTGATATGTGTTTAGGGCTGGAGCACTTACAGTTACAGCATATGTTGCATACAGAGGCAGGTGATATGTGTTTAGGGCAGGAGCACTTACAGATACAGCATGTGCTGCATACATAGGCAGGTGATATGTGTTTAGGGCTGGAGCACTTACAGTTACAGCATGTGCGGCATACAGAGGCAGGTGATATGTGTTTAGGGCAGGAGCACTTACAGATACAGCATGTGCTGCATACATAGGCAGGTGATATGTGTTTAGGGCTGGAGCACTTACAGTTACAGCATGTGCTACATACAGAGGCAGGTGATATGTGGTTAGGGCAGGAGCACTTACAGTTACAGCATGTGCTACATACAGAGGCGGGTGATATGTGTTTAGGGCTGGAGCACTTACAGTTACAGCATGTGCTGCATACAGAGGCAAGTGATATGTGTTTAGGGCTGGAGCACTTACAGTTACAACATGTTCTGCATACAGAGGCAGGTGATATGTGTTTAGGGCTGGAGCACTAACAGTTACAGCATGTGCTGCATACATAGGCAGGTGATATGTGTTTAGGGCAGGAGCACTTACAGTTACAGCATGTGCTACATACAGAGGCAGGTTATATGTGTTTAGGGCTGGAGCACTTACAGTTACAGCATGTGCTACATACAGAGGCGGGTGATATGTGTTTAGGGCTGGAGCACTTACAGTTACAGCATGTGCTGCATACAGAGGCAAGTGATATGTGTTTAGGGCTGGAGCACTTACAGTTACAACATGTTCGTCATACAGAGGCAGGTGATATGTGTTTAGGGCTGGAGCACTAACAGTTACAGCATGTGCTGCATACATAGGCAGGTGATATGTGTTTAGGGCAGGAGCACTTACAGTTACAGCATGTGCTGCATACATAGGCAGGTGATATGTGTTTAGGGCTGGAGCACTTACAGTTACAGCATGTGCTGCATACAGAGGCAGGTGATATGTGTGCCACTTTAATATTGATTATGCTCAGACCCAATAATTTGTCTATGGAATTAACTTTTTCCAGAACAAGTGTTCCTTAGCTCATAATAACAACTCATAGGTGCAAGGACTGCAGCCCCTCTAAATGTGTAAAGTGAAAACAGTTTCTAAAAGTATCTGATCTGCCTAATTAATCAACTATTCAATAAATAATACAATAACACCCTGAAGTTGCTCTTTAAATAAAAAGCTCTAAACTGCATAAACACAAATTGTGAGAAAAACTACAACAATGGGAGTTTATTGTCCTGGAGTGGGCATAAGGTAGTCATCTGCTTGTTTATGAAGAATAGATTATATTAATCTATAAGATTATATGGATTGAGCTCTTCTAAAGCCAGGTAGTGGAATATTAGTGCTAATAGTTCACGTGTGATCTTTTTCATGCAAGTAACTCAATGGGGTCTATTCTAAGTAGACGTGCATTCTGGAAAAGCCGAAGGTGGTGGCCTCAAGTCACATTCAGCAATTTTCAGAGCCAGATTTATTCTTGTGAAAGTGCAGAACACTACGGTCTGTGCAAATCCATATCTTAGTAGTACGTTGCACGTTCACAAGAATAGGACTTGTGGTTGCCATCTTCTGCTTTCAAATGGCAACCAGAAGTGTAAGGCTTAACAAACACCTAACGCATGCGCACTCACATACATTTGAGCCACAGATATCAAACTGTTTAATCTTTCCTGGCTATTTAATTAATCAAACCAGTATCTGCCCTCTGCAAGGTTGTCAAACCAATCACAAACAGCACAACCTCTCACCTGCAGCCTAAAAACACCTGATTACCCACTATGTTTCCCTTGCAGTCGGTTTGCGTGTCAGTTTCTTAATTTCTTTCAGTTTCAATTTTTACATGTAAATCAACATAAAAAAAAACAAGCCTACTCTTTATTTTTAAATTACACGTGCAATATACTGGTGTAAACGACTGACAACGCCAGAAA
Source organism: Bombina bombina (assembly GCF_027579735.1). Taxonomy (NCBI): domain Eukaryota; kingdom Metazoa; phylum Chordata; class Amphibia; order Anura; family Bombinatoridae; genus Bombina; species Bombina bombina. Next base: position 1,430,915,412 of record NC_069500.1, read on the forward strand.
TGTGTAGTTGCGCATATTTCTATACCTAGCCAGTTTGGCCTACTTACGCGAGTATATCATATGGCGGCGTGTGTTATGTGATTTAACCGATGTGCGAGGTTAACTTACGGGCAACGTGGGTTTGAGCAGTTGTGCTGAATATTACGCAACATATGTGATTGCGCCCTAAGGGGCCGATTTATTAAAGTGCAGCCGACATGATCCAATGTAGCAGATCATGTCTGCCACACATCGATAAATGCTGACAGCATGCGCTGTTTGCATTTATCTTTGCACAAGCATTTCTAGTGAAATGCTTGTGCAATTCCGCCCCCTGCAGATTGGCCGCTATTAGGGGGTGTCAATCAACCCGATCATATGCGATCGGATGGGTTGCTGTCCGTCGCTTAAGAGGTAGTGGACAATGTAAGGAGCAGCGGTCTTAACACCACTGCTTCTTAATTCCTGTTTTCGGCAAGCCTGAAGGCTCGTGCTGAAACAGGTGTATACCGTCCCATTTGGGCTGTGATAAATCGGCCCCTTAGAGTGGATTTAGTTTGTCAAAGGAGGTGCAAGATCAGAAGAAGCTTATTTAAAAATTAGGTCTCAATTTCATAGGTTTATAACTTTGTTATTTATTTCTGTGACATTGTTTTATCTGTTGTGAAATTAACAACATCCAAGAAATTATTCCTTTTTTTCACTGTATCACAAATGTTTATATAACTTTACTACTTATGTCTTTGACATTGTTCTGTTTGCTGTGAATGTTGCAACACCCAAGAGATGTGGTTATCAATGTACCTTGACCTTAACTATCTGCTATGTCATTGCTTACACCTCAATAAAAGAATATGAAATAAAACCTCGAAGGGGGCGGAGCCGACCAGGGAAGAGCATGGTCGTAAAAAGCTAGAGCTCAGGCAGTGATCGAGGGGATGGAGGTCCTGTATGAGGGAAAAGCCACAACAAAATGTTAAAATCCCACTGAGGATGACTCATAACACCTGAGAGAGGCACCCTATAAAGAAAGGAGCAGTATAAAGCATGAAAAGGAAACTTCTCATGCCGTGGCAAAAGTGAGGCCTAGATGGGAACCGCGAAGCAACGCTAAAGTTTGTGCGACACTGCAGCACACCTATTAACCACTGACTCACACCGGACCTCAGTGACCCACAGGCAAGACCAGCAAACAGATATATCAAAGGTGCATCAAAACCCTCAGACTCGGAACAGGTACCACACAAACCGCAAAACGCTAGACACAACAGCTTTAAAGTAAAACAGTGCCGCCATAGACAGGCAACACACAGGGCCCAACAAGATTGACACAGTGCATCCACAGAGAACAGTCAGAAAAGCGCCACAAGCGAGCAGCAAGGCCGTTTAAGCCTGAGGGAGTAAAGCAGACCTCTGAAAATACATAACAGTTCCAGTTGCAACAAAGAGGCCCAAAAGATATGATCTCCAGTTCCCTTGTAGACTGAAGCCCTTACACTGTGATAAAGAAAAATACCTACCACAGACGCAGCTAAAAAGCCAGAGCCTTTTATTTAAGAGACAATAAAACAAAGCAAAGTTAGTGTGAAAGATAAGCAGGATTACAGTTAACCTTCTTCCATACTATAAGCCTTAAAGGAACAGTAGCGGTACCAAAATGGCTAACAGAAATAAAAACAAACTAGAGAAGCAAAGACCTGCAACGCCAGGTTCTGGAAAACTTAACTCTTTCTTTAAAGTAGCTGAAACCACTGGCGAAACAGAACCCCTTTTTATAAACACTGAAGAGGACCCACAACAAGGCTCACAGCAACAAGAAGGGAACAATATACCAATAACAAGAGCCGACCTCAGTGCACTTCCTACTAAACAGGATTTAGCGGCTTTCATGCTACAAGTCAACAAAGCCATTAAAGATGGGTTAACAGAAGTTAAGCGAGACATAAACGCTTTAGGGCACAGAGTACAGCATCTAGAAGAACAAACGGAAGAAACCACGATGACAACAGACACAATGGCCCTAGAATTACAACAGCAAAACTCCACGATATTGCAATTGCAGACACAGCTGGAAGACCTGGATAACAGGGGCCGGCGCCAGAATCTGCGGATAAGAGGGGTGTCAGAAAAGATTCTCCCTGCACAACTACACTCATATGTTCAGAACCTATTTAAATTCTTACTGGAACCAGGCAATAACGATAACATCATCATAGACAGAATCCACAGAGCGCTACGGGCTCGTCCCCCAGACACCGCTCCACCAAGAGATGTTGTCCTCTGTTGCCACAGGTTCACAGACAAAGAAAGGATTTTGCAAGCAGCCAGGAAAAGGTCACCCATAGCATTTGGGGAAGACCATCTTCAGATATATGCTGACCTCAGCCCTTTGACACTAGCAAAGTGCAAAGAAGCACGATATCTCACTTTACATCTAACTGAACTGGGAATACCTTACAGATGGGGGTTCCCATTTTCGATCAAGGTTATCAAAGAAGATAAAACATTCACCTACAAAGACCCGGACGACATTGAGCAATTTTGTAAACTACTGGACATACCTCAACCCTCACTACCAAAACTGAGGGATAACAAAGAAACAAACGGCGCAGCCCTTGCCCCACGTCCACAAAGCCCGACATGGGTGAAGGTGCCCAAGAAAAGGAAAACTGACCCAGCGACAGGTCGCCCTGAAGAAATCACAGATACCTGACTCACTTGAGAATCATTAGACTTTAACTGTTGAAACCCAACAATGGCTCCTTTGTGGTATAGTATAGTATAATTAAATCAGGCATAGTAACAGGCCTTACATACTATAGTTATATAATATGTCCTCTATTCCCCATATCCCTTGCGGGACTGACCATCCGGTCGATCGCTAGCAAGTTAATTGCCTTTCCCCCATATCTTATATACCTGACCCCCTATCCCTCCCCCCTCGCTGATCTACAGCAGGAAATAGACCAGGAAATAAGATAGGAACTAGCACTGTTTGTTAGTTTTATGTTAAACATGTTTTCTTATGTTCTTATAAATGTTAATGTTAATATTTTTACATGTCTTTTTTTTAAGCTCGTCTGCCATGACTCTCCAGGAAAATATTTGCCTTCGTCTCAAGTGGACAAGCCAGAAATAGAAAGTATACTCTCCCTCGCCATCTCACCCCAAACAGGTCAGATGTTTCTTCCACCTATTCGACACAGGGTAAGACACAACACTTTAAATTTGATGCAAGTACGAAACCCAGAATTTAAATATGGATAACCCATTAATAACAATACTTACACAAAATGCAAAAGGTCTCAATTCACCTACCAAACGCTCAATAGCACTTAGAGCTTTCAAGAAACACAAAGACTCTATAATATTTGTACAAGAGACCCATTTCCTGACCTCAGCGTCGCCAACATTTAGGTCTAAGGATCACCCGATAGGATATTTTAACTCACACACCTTGGCCAAAAAAAACGGGGTAGGAATTCTCTTACATCGCAACCTACACTTTAGCCTGCAGAATAAGGTAACAGATAAGGAAGGACGAATTCTGATCATAACAGGGACATTATTTCATAGACCAGTGACCCTGGTCAATGTATATGTGCCAAACAGCGGTAGACATAAATTCTTTCAGCAATTGACAAAACTAGTAGAAGAGAACAAGAAAGGGACTCTGATACTAGGAGGGGACCTGAATGTAATCTTAGACCCAACATTAGATTCTTCCGCGGGAAGAACCTCACCAGGCTCAAGACCGCCAAATGCAACATATAACTGTCTGACACAGCTAGGCATATTAGACATATGGCGCACACAACATCCAACTCAACGAAATTACACCTTCTTTTCACACCCATGGTCTATATATACACGAATTGACTACTTAATGGTAGATAGAAATCACTTATCAATGATCAAAGATTCAGACATACAACCGACTCCTTGGTCGGATCACTCAGCTGTACTTGTAACCCTCCATTGGCCTAATCACCCAACTATCCCTATTATTTGGAGGCTGGACGATTCCTTACTGAGACACCCCGCCACATTAGAGGCCCTGACTAAATCCCTGAAAGAATACTTTCAAATTAATATGTCACAGGATGTAACCCCGACCACCTTGTGGGAAGCTCACAATGCAGTACTACGAGGGGAGTGTCTAAAACACGTAGCATTTAGAAGGAAAACATATAACAGCACAGTAGAAGCTTTAACAGAAGAGATGAGGCAGCTAGAAATAGCACATAAAAACAACCCAAAAGATCTAGGCTTAACGAAACACACTAGGAGTAAAAAAAATGTATTTCTACGAAGGGAACAGAGCAGGGCCACTATTGGCAAAGTTATTAAAAGAACAAAAAGCTAGGACACAAATCCATAAGTTAGAGACTGCGGAAGGGAAAAAGATCTTAGATAGCAAACTAATAGCAAACCACTTTGGTACATATTACACAGCGCTTTACAACCTAGATTCCAATGGTTCTACCGAACATTGGAAACATATGAAAGAGTATATTGAGCAAGCAAATCTGCCTCAGATACCAAGTGACACTAAAGAAGAATTAGAATCTCCAATAACCACAGTAGAAATCCTGACAGCAATTAAGTCCCTACCTTCAGGCAAAAGCCCTGGTCCGGACGGTTTCACAAATTCTTATTACAAACATTTAAGCATATTCTAGCCCCCCACTTATTAAAGCTTTTCCAAGCACTAGATGATGGCCACCAATTCCCACGGGAAATGTTATCAGCCCATATCTCGGTTATCCCCAAACCCAACAAACCCTTGACGGAAGCAAGCAGCTACAGACCTATATCCCTCCTCAATTCTGATATTAAAATATTAGGCAAAATTCTAGCCAATCGAATCAACAAAATATTATCTCACCTTATTCATTCGGACCAAGTGGGATTCGTCCCAGGGAGAGAAGCTAGGGATAACATCATCAGGGCGCTCACACTCACCACATATGCTAAATTCAATCAGACCCCTACAATATTAATGGCCACGGATGCAGAAAAAGCATTCAATAGAATTAATTGGGCATTTCTAAAAGAGACATTAGTAGAGATGGGATTCGGTACAAAGATGGTAACACGCATATTTCAGCTATACACACAACCCAATGCAAAAGTAAAAGCAAATGGAATGCTGTCCGACCCCTTTGACATTCGAAATGGGACAAGACAAGGGTGTCCCCTGTCCCCAATCCTATTTATTCTCTCAATGGAGGTACTAGCAGCACACGTCAGACAAAATCAAAAGATTAATAGAGTCAAAATAGGCCCGCACAATTTCAAAATTGCACTATATGCAGACGACGTGCTATTCACATTAACAGATCCCCAACTTTCAGTACCAGCGACTCTAAAAGAAATTGACCATTTTGGTCGGTTCTCGGGGTTCCTGGTTAATACTCAGAAATCAGAAATTATGAATGTGTCACTAAACCCACAAGACTTCCACACACTAACAAACGCCTGTCCCCTAAAGACACAAAACAAATCTCTCAAATACCTAGGAATTCAACTCTCCTCCACCATATCACAACTATTTGATGATAATTACCTCACTCTGTTACACAACATTCAAAAAGATCTACACACCTGGGCCACAAAACCAATCACATGGTGGGGACACATACAAAGTGTTAAAAGGACGACACTGCCCAGAATACTATATCTTATCCAGGCTCTCCCCATCCCCATTCCAAAATGGTATATGCCTCAGCTGCAAAAGCAAATTAATTCTTTCGTTTGGAACAAGAGCAAACCTAGAATAAATAGAGGGAACTTGTACAGGAGCATAGAGAATGGGGGATTGGGTCTACCTCACATAGCTGATTATCACGAGGCAGTCACACTGCAAAGGATTTTAGATTGGCACAGATCAAGGGAAACAAAGGCATGGGTTGCAATAGACTCTCATATCCTAAGAGTCCCAGAGGTAGGAACACTCTGTTGGGTACCAAAAGAGTTGAGACCTCCCCAATGTACAGACCTCGCTATACACAAACACACCTTTGATACATGGGATAATATTCTCACACGACGGAAACACATTTCGGGAACACGCTCGCCCTTATTCCCTATACCGATAAACGCAGAACTAATAGGAGGACTAGACAGAGGCCAACAAAGGTTACATGAATGGGGATACACAACACCATTAATGAAGTTTATGAAAGAGGGGAGGCTGAACAAAAGAGAAAATCTAACAGAAATTTCGGAAGGCAGATACGCCACATGGCTGAAATACTCTCAACTAACACACTTCATACACACATCTCCACACAAGCAAGAATTTTTAAGGGAATTAACCCCATATGAAACACTATGTGCAAACACAGAAGAGATTAGGCATACCCTCTCCATCTCAAGGCGACTCATACAATCAGTACAAGCAGCAACCCTACCAACATACACCTCCAAATGGCAGGAGGAGCTAGGCCTAGACATGACAAGAGAAGATTGGACAAGAATTTTTAGGCACACCAAAAATATTTCTACGTCCCCACAGTTAATAGAAATGAATTTTAAAGTAATTATGAGATGGTACCTTACCCCTTCTAGGTCACACTCTATATACCCAAATGCCAGTGACAGATGTTGGAGAGGGTGTGAGGAAAAAGGAAGTTACCTCCATATGTGGTGGAATTGCAAGAAGCTTACACAATTCTGGGCAGAAATAGAGAGGCACTACAAAGTGGTCTTATCAGAAGACTTTACACTAACACCCAACCTAGCCCTACTCAATGACACCACAGACATCACCTTTAAGCTCAGACGCACATTATTACATCTAGGGATGACAGGTGCAAAAACAATAGTGGCTCTAAACTGGAAGAACCAGAACCCCCCATTGATCACTGCTTGGACAGAAAAAGTAACAGAAATATTGGTTCTAGAAGAATATGGATATCTGAAGAGAAATAAATTAAACTTTCTTGCAGAGGTTAGATTCTTGTGGGATGAGATGCAGACCGGCCTTAATAACAGAAACACAGGTTAAATTTACCTGATTGTGCTTATTCATCAACCCCTAATAATTATAGAGAGAGAGCAACACAAACCACAAAAACCCAAGAGAGGGAGACCAATAGGAGAACTTTCATCCTCATTGCAAAGGAGAGCATGGCAGACTGACCCCCCCCCCCCCTAAAGGGGGAACTACCTATTTTCTTCTGCTTTTTCTTTTCTTTCCTTTTTCTTTTATATTTTATTTTTAAGATTTAAAAGTTAATTGCTAACCTAAAAGACTATGATCAAAACACAAGTGCGCTAAACACCTTTAATGAAGATATAGACTTATAATGAGCCTATGCAGGGGTAATCATAAAATGGACATGGCCATGAACAACTGATCATGTATGTGTTTAAAAACTGTTGAGCTGTAACCATACATATTGTGTTGGATTTTGTGTTATTCAGATGTAAGCTTGAATTAACAATAAAGCCTTTTCAAAAAAAAAAAAAAAAAAAAAGAATATGAAATAAAAAATAGAGACAAAAATAAATAAATAAAAATAAAACCATATGAAAAAAATATGGAGGTAACAGACTGGACTTATCTTGTCTTGAATAAATATAAAGCCCCTGGGAACTAACTAAATATGAACTTGTCACCTACCTGTGGGTATCCATATATTCCAAGGATCTGTGCTATCTGTGCAGTTGTCTCGGAGGATAAATCACCAATTACCCCTGCCAGCTTGTTATGCCCACTACAGGAATAATTAGGAACTGGTGTACTAGATCCAGATAATATTTGCAGCACACTCAGTGTAGATTTAATAACATCTGCACAGGAATCATAAATCTGATATCCCAGGGTGATGTTGGGTAATATAGTGGGGTCCTTGTTAATTTCATCAATGGCAAAGAAAAAACTCAGGAAGTTCCTATAAAAGGTGAAAAGTGGGCTGTGGGGGGAAAAAGTATATTTCTTTATTTAAAACATTCTTTAAAGTATTTAACAAATTCTGTACAAACATAAATGTTAGCCTTGATACTGTACATAATACAACATGTAATTATCTATTTTGGGGATTTATGCCTTAATACTTAAATCAAAGAAGCACTTCTGTATAGAAATAAACAGTTAATAATTAAGATTAAATTAATTACAATTAATGATACAATTTCATGTATAAATGTTAACGTTGGAGAGTTTATGATACAGACAATTTTGCTTTAAAGGGATACCGATCCCAAATTCTTTCTTTCGTGATTCAGATAGAGCATGTTATTTTAAATAACTTTCTAAGGCCTAGATTTGGAGTTTGGCGTTAGCAGTGAAAACCAGCGTTAGAGGCTCCTAACGCTGGTTTTAGGCTACCGCCGGTATTTGGAGTCACTCAAAATAGGGTCTAACGCTCACTTTTCAGCCGTGACTTTTCCATACCGCAGATCCCCTTACGTCAATTGCGTATCCTATCTTTTCAATGGGATCTTTCTAACTCCGGTATTTAGAGTCGTTTCTGAAGTGAGCGTTAGACATCTAACGACAAAACTCCAGCCGCAGGAAAAAAGTCAGTAGTTAAGAGCTTTCTGGGCTAACGCGGTTTCTAAAGCTCTTAACTACTGTACTCTAAAGTACACTGACACCCATAAACTACCTATGTACCCCTAAACCGAGGTCCCCCCACACCGCCGCCACTCGATTAAATTTTTTTAACCCCTAATCTGCCGACCGCCACCTACGTTATCCTTATGTACCCCTAATCTGTGCCCCTAACACCGCCGACCCCTATATTATATTTATTAACCCCTAATCTGCCCCCCACAACGTCGCCTCCACCTGCCTACACTTATTAACCCCTAATCTGCCGAGCGGACCTGAGCGCTACTATAATAAAGTTATTAACCCCTAATCCGCCTCACTAACCCTATAATAAATAGTATTAACCCCTAATCTGCCCTCCCTAACATCGCCGACACCTAACTTCAATTATTAACCCCTAATCTGCCGACCGGAGCTCACCGCTATTCTAATAAATGGATTAACCCCTAAAGCTAAGTCTAACCCTAACACTAACACCCCCCTAAGTTAAATATAATTTAAATCTAACGAAATAAATTAACTCTTATTAAATAAATTATTCCTATTTAAAGCTAAATACTTACCTGTAAAAGAAATCCTAATATAGCTACAATATAAATTATATTTATATTATAGCTATTTTAGGATTTATATTTATTTTACAGGTAACTTTGTTTTTATTTTAACCAGGTACAATAGCTATTAAATAGTTAAGAACTATTTAATAGCTAAAATAGTTAAAATAATTACAAATTTACCTGTAAAATAAATCCTAACCTAAGTTACAATTAAAACTAACACTATACTATCAATAAATTAATTAAATAAACTACCTACAATTACCTACAATTAACCTAACACTACACTATCAATAAATTAATTAAATACAATTCCTACAAATAAATACAATTAAATAAACTTGCTAAAGTACAAAAAATAAAAAAGAACTAAGTTACAAAAAATAAAAAAATATCTACAAACATAAGAAAAATATTACAACAATTTTAAACTAATTACACCTACTCTAAGCCCCCTAATAAAACAACAAAGCCCCCCAAAATAAAAAATGCCCTACCCTATTCTAAATTACTAAAGTTAAAAGCTCTTTTACCTTACCATGCCCCAAGAAGTTCAGCTCTTTTGCCTGTAAAAAAAAACATACAATACCCCCCCCAACATTACAACCCACCACCCACATACCCCTAATCTAACCCAAACCCCCCTTAAATAAACCTAACACTAAGCCCCTGAAGATCATCCTACCTTGTCTTCACCTCACCAGGTATCACTGATCCGTCCTGGCTCCAAAATCTTCATCCAACCCAAGCGGGGGTTGGCGATCCATCATCCGGTGCCTGAAGAGGTCCAGAAGAGGCTCCAAAGTCTTCATCCTATCCGGGAAGAAGAGGCGATCCAGACCGGCAACCATCTTGATCCAAGCGGCATCTTCCATCTTCATCCGATGATGACCGGCTCCATCCTGAAGACCTCCACCGCGGACCCATCTTCTTCCGGCGACGTCCAACTGCAGAATGACGGTTCCTTTAAGGGACGTCATCCAAGATGGCGTCCCTCGAATTCCGATTGGCTGATAGGATTCTATCAGCCAATCGGAATTAAGGTAGGAATATTCTGATTGGCTGATGGAATCAGCCAATCAGAATCAAGTTCAATCCGATTGGCTGATCCAATCAGCCAATCAGATTGAGCTCGCATTCTATTGGCTGATCGGAACAGCCAATAGAATGCGAGCTCAATCTGATTGGCTGATTCCATCAGCCAATCAGATTTTTCCTACCTTAATTCCGATTGGCTGATAGAATCCTATCAGCCAATCCGAATTGAGGGGACGCCATCTTGGATGACGTCCCTTAAAGGAGCCGTCATTCGTCGTAGTCCGTCGGTGAAGAAGGTGATTCCGCGTCGGCGGAAGGAAGATTCAAGACCCGGCTTGGAAGATGACTTCGCCCGGATAGAAGACCTCTTCAGCGCCTCTTTGAAGATGACATCGGCCGGATCGAAGACTTTTCTTCAGCGCTGCCTGGATGATGACTTCATCGGATGGAAGATTTCTTCAGCGCCGCTTGGAGGATTAACTTCTTCCGCTCCGGATGTCCTCTTCAGTTCCATCGGTGGCTCGGCTGATTGAAGACAACTAAAGGTAGGATGATCTTCAGCGGATTAGTGTTAGGTTTTTGTAAGGGGGGTTTGGGTTAGATTAGGGGTATGTGGGTGGTGGGTTTTAATGTTGGGGGGTGTATTTTTCTTTTACAGGCAAAAGAGCTGTTTTCTTTGGGGCATGCCCCCACAAATGGCCCTTTTAAGGGCTGGTAAGGTAAAAGAGCTTTGAAATTTATTTAATTTAGAATAGGGTAGGGCATTTTTTTATTTTGGGGGGGTTTGTTATTTTATTAGGGGGCTTAGATTAGGTGTAAGTAGCTTAAAATTGTTGTAATATTTTTAACATGTTTGTAACTTATTTTTTTATTTTTTGTAACTTAGCTTTTTTTATTTTTTGTACTTTAGTTAGTTTATGTAATTGTATTTAATTGTAGTTATTTGTAGGTAGTTTATTTAATTAATTTAATGATAGGGTAGTATTAGGTTTAATTGTAACTTAAGTTAGGATTTATTTTACAGGTAATTTTGTATTTCTTTTAGCTAGGTAGTTATTAAATAGTTAATAACTATTTAATAACTATTCTAACTAGCTAAAATAAATACAAAGTTACCTGTAAAATAAATATAAATCCTAAGATAGCTATAATATAATTATTAATTATATTGTAGCTATCTTAGGGTTTATTTTACAGGTAAGTATTTATTTTTAAATAGGAATAATTTATTAAAGTATAGTGTAGTGTTAGGTGTAATTGTAACTTAGGTTAGGATTTATTTCACAGGTACATTTCTCTTTATTTTAGCTAGGTAAGCTATTAAATAGTTAATAACTATTTAATAGTTATTGTACATGGTTAAAATAAATTGAAAGTTACCTGTAAAATAAATATAAATCCTAAGATAGCTAGAATATAATGATTATTTATATTGTAGCTATATTAGGGTTTATTTTAAAGGTAAGTATTTAGTTTTAAATAGGATTCATTTAGTTAATAAGAGTTAATTTATTTAGATTTATTTAATTAATATTTAAGTTAGGGGGGCGTTAGGGTTAGGGTTAGACTTAGGTTTAGGGGTTAATAATTTTATTACAGTGGCGGCGGCGTAGTGGGGGGCAGGATAGGGGTTAATAAATTTATTATAGGTGGCGACGGTGTAGGGGGGGCAGATTAGGGGTTAATAAATTTATTATAGGTGGCGACGGTGTAGGGGGGGCAGGATAGGGGTTAATACATTTAATATAGGTTGCGGCGGGTTCAGGGAGCGGCGGTTTAGGGGTTCATACATTTATTATAGTTGCGGTGGGCTCCGGGAGCGGCGGTTTAGGGGTTAATAACTTTATTTAGTTGCGGCGGTGTAGGGGGGACAGATTAGTGGTGTTTAGACTCGGGGTACATGTTAGGGTGTTAGGTGTAGACAGCTCCCATAGAAATCAATGGGATGTCTGTCAGCAGCGAACTTGTACTTTCGCTATGGTCAGACTCCCATTGATTCCTATGGGATCCGCCGCCTCCAGGGGTGGCGGATTGAAAACCAGGTACGCTGGGCCGTAAAAGTGCCGAGCGTACCTGCTAGTTTTTTGATAACTAGCAAAAGTAGTGAGAATGTGCCGCACTTGTGTGCGGAACATCTGGAGTGACGTAAGAATCGATCTGTGTCGGACTGAGTCCGGCGGATCGATGCTTACGTCACAAAATTCTACTTTTGCCGGTCTCGAGCCTTTGATAACTAAGGCTTATCAGCCTCGCCACAAATACGCTGCGGAATTCCAGCGTATTTGAGGTTGACGGCTTGATAACTAGGCCCCGAAGAGTCAGATACTCCAGTAGCGAGGCATTTTAGGGATTTTCATAATTCAGATGTTAACGCACTTACAGTTCAGGGTATAGATTTTGTTCCCATATGGAGTAGAGGTGGTAATAGGGAAATTAGTTTAGACAAAATAGAAATCTTTTAGATCTTTACCTTACAAACAAGTTACCCTTTAGGGATAAATAAAAGGAGAGACCTTGATTTATTTGTATGATATTTCAAATTTTCTTTTACTAAGCTGATCAACAATACATCTCATATTAGATTTCTATGGTATTTTAATTACCTAATTATGGCCTAGATTTGGAGTTTGGCGGTAAATGGGCTGTTAACGCTCCGCGGGTTTTTTTCTGGCCGCACCATAAAATTAACTCTGGTATCGAGAGTTCAAAAAAATGCTGCGTTAGGCTCCAAAAAAGGAGCGTAGAGCATTTTTACCGCAAATGCAACTCTCGATACCAGAGTTGCTTACGGACGCGGCCAGCCTCAAAAACGTGCTCGTGCACGATTCTCCCATAGGAAACAATGGGACTGTTTGAGCTGAAAAAAAACCTAACACCTGCAAAAAAGCAGCGTTCAGCTCCTAACGCAGCCCCATTGTTTCCTATGGGAAAACACTTCCTACGTCTGCACCTAACACTCTAACATGTACCCCGAGTCTAAACACCCCTAACCTTACACTTATTAACCCCTATTCTGCCGCCCCCGCTATCGCTGACCCCTGCATTACACTTTTAACCCCTAATCTGCCGCTCCGTAAACCGCCGCAACCTACGTTATCCCTATGTACCCCTAATCTGCTGCCCTAACATCGCCGACCCCTATGTTATATTTATTAACCCCTAATCTGCCCCCCACAACGTCGCCTCCACCTACCTACACTTATTAACCCCTAATCTGCCGAGCGGACCTGAGCGCTACTATAATAAAGTTATTAACCCCTAATCCGCCTCACTAACCCTATAATAAATAGTATTAACCCCTAATCTGCCCTCCCTAACATCGCCGACACCTAACTTCAATTATTAACCCCTAATCTGCCGACCGGAGCTCACCGCTATTCTAATAAATGGATTAACCCCTAAAGCTAAGTCTAACCCTAACACTAACACCCCCCTAAGTTAAATATAATTTTTATCTAACGAAATAAATTAACTCTTATTAAATAAATGATTCCTATTTAAAGCTAAATACTTACCTGTAAAATAAATCCTAATATAGCTACAATATAAATTATAATTATATTATAGCTATTTTAGGATTAATATTTATTTTACAGGCAACTTTGTAATTATTTTAACCAGGTACAATAGCTATTAAATAGTTAAGAACTATTTAATAGTTACCTAGTTAAAATATTTACAAAATTACCTGTAAAATAAATCCTAACCTAAGATATAATTAAACCTAACACTACCCTATCAATAAAATAATTAAATAAACTACCTACAATTACCTACAATTAACCTAACACTACACTATCAATAAATTAAATAAACACAATTGCTACAAATAAATACAATTAAATAAACTAGCTAAAGTACAAAAAATAAAAAAGAACTAAGTTACAGAAAATAAAAAAATATTTACAAACATAAGAAAAATATTACAACAATTTTAAACTAATTACACCTACTCTAAGCCCCCTAATAAAATAACAAAGCCCCCCAAAATAAAAAATTCCCTACCCTATTCTAAATTAAAAAAGTTACAAGCTCTTTTACCTTACCAGCCCTGAACAGGGCCCTTTGCGGGGCATGCCCCAAGAAGTTCAGCTCTTTTGCCTGTAAAAAAAAACATACAATACCCCCCCCCCAACATTACAACCCACCACCCACATACCCCTAATCTAACCCAAACCCCCCTTAAATAAACCTAACACTAATCCCCTGAAGATCTTCCTACCTTGTCTTCACCATCCAGGTATCACCGATCGGTCCTGGCTCCGATATCTTCATCCAACCCAAGCGGGGGCTAGACATCCACTGAAGAAGTCCAGAAGAGGGTCCAAAGTCTTCCTCCTATCCGGCAAGAAGAGGACATCCGGACCGGCAAACATCTTCTCCAAGCGGCATCTTCTATCTTCTTCCATCCGGAGCGAAGCGGCAGGATCCTGAAGACCTCCAGCGCGGAACATCCATCCGGCCCGACGACTGATCGACGAATGACTGTTCCTTTAAGGGACGTCATCCAAGATGGCGTCCCTCGAATTCCGATTGGCTGATAGGATTCTATCAGCCAATCGGAATTAAGGTATGAATTTTCTGATTGGCTGATGGAATCAGCCAATTAGAATCAAGTTCAATCCGATTGGCTGATCCAATCAGCCAATCAGATTGAGCTCGCATTCTATTGGCTGTTCTGATCAGCCAATAGAATGCGAGCTCAATCTGATTGGCTGATTGGATCAGCCAATCGGATTGAACTAGATTCTGATTGGCTGATTCCATCAGCCAATCAGAAAATTCATACCTTAATTCCGATTGGCTGATAGAATCCTATCAGCCAATCGGAATTCGAGGGACGCCATCTTGGATGACGTCCCTTAAAGGAACAGTCATTCGTCGATCAGTCGTCGGGCCGGATGGATGTTCCGCGCTGGAGGTCTTCAGGATCCTGCCGCTTCGCTCCGGATGGAAGAAGATAGAAGATGCCGCTTGGAGAAGATGTTTGCCGGTCCGGATGTCCTCTTCTTGCCGGATAGGAGGAAGACTTTGGACCCTCTTCTGGACTTCTTCAGTGGATGTCTAGCCCCCGCTTGGGTTGGATGAAGATATCGGAGCCAGGACCGATCGGTGATACCTGGATGGTGAAGACAAGGTAGGAAGATCTTCAGGGGATTAGTGTTAGGTTTATTTAAGGGGGGTTTGGGTTAGATTAGGGGTATGTGGGTGGTGGGTTGTAATGTTGGGGGGGGGTATTGTATGTTTTTTTTTACAGGCAAAAGAGCTGAACTTCTTGGGGCATGCCCCGCAAAGGGCCCTGTTCAGGGCTGGTAAGGTAAAAGAGCTTGTAACTTTTTTAATTTAGAATAGGGTAGGGAATTTTTTATTTTGGGGGGCTTTGTTATTTTATTAGGGGGCTTAGAGTAGGTGTAATTAGTTTAAAATTGTTGTAATATTTTTCTTATGTTTGTAAATATTTTTTTATTTTCTGTAACTTAGTTCTTTTTTATTTTTTGTACTTTAGCTAGTTTATTTAATTGTATTTATTTGTAGCAATTGTGTTTATTTAATTTATTGATAGTGTAGTGTTAGGTTAATTGTAGGTAATTGTAGGTAGTTTATTTAATTATTTTATTGATAGGGTAGTGTTAGGTTTAATTATATCTTAGGTTAGGATTTATTTTACAGGTAATTTTGTAAATATTTTAACTAGGTAACTATTAAATAGTTCTTAACTATTTAATAGCTATTGTACCTGGTTAAAATAATTACAAAGTTGCCTGTAAAATAAATATTAATCCTAAAATAGCTATAATATAATTATAATTTATATTGTAGCTATATTAGGGTTTATTTTACAGGTAAGTATTTAGCTTTAAATAGGATTAATTTATTTAATAAGAGTTAATTTATTTCGTTAGATTAAAATTATATTTAAGTTAGGGGGGTGTTAGTGTTAGGGTTAGACTTAGCTTTAGGGGTTAATACATTTATTAGAATAGCGGTGAGCTCCGATCGGAAGATTAGGGGTTAATAATTGAAGTTAAGTGTCGGCGATGTTAGGGAGGGCAGATTAGGGGTTAATACTATTTATTATAGGGTTAGTGAGGCGGATTAGGGCTTAATAACTTTATTATAGTAGCGCTCAGGTCCGCTCGGCAGATTAGGGGTTAATAAGTGTAGGCAGGTGTCGGCGACGTTGAGGGGGGCAGATTAGGGGTTAATAAATATAACATAGGGGTCGGCGGTGTTAGGGGCAGCAGATTAGGGGTACATAGGGATAACGTAGGTGGCGGCGCTTTGCGGTCGGAAGATTAGGGGTTAATTATTTTAAGTAGCTGGCGGCGATGTTGTGGGGGGCAGATTAGGGGTTAATAAATGTAATATAGGGGTCGGCGGGGTTAGGGGCAGCAGATTAGGGGTACATAAGTATAACGTAGGTGGCGGTCGGCAGATTAGGGGTTAAAATTTTTAATCGAGTGGCGGCGATGTGGGGGGAGCTCGGTTTAGGGGTACATAGGTAGTTTATGGGTGTTAGTGTACTTTAGGGTACAGTAGTTAAGAGCTTTACAAACCGGCGTTAGCCCAGAAAGCTCTTAACTACTGACTTTTTTCTGCGGCTGGAGTTTTGTCGTTAGATGTCTAACGCTCACTTCAGAAACGACTCTAAATACCGGAGTTAGGAAGATCCCATTGAAAAGATAGGATACGCAAATGGCGTAAGGGGATCTGCGGTATGGAAAAGTCGCGGCTGAAAAGTGAGCGTTAGACCCTTACCTACACGACTCTAAATACCGGCGGTAGCCTAAAACCAGCGTTAGGAGCCTCTAACGCTGGTTTTCACGGCTAACGCCAAACTCCAAATCTAGGTCACTGTAACTATCTATATAGTTACTAAGCATCATTTGTTCCATCATTGTTATTTTGTTTCAATACGGTATATATTAACTTTTATCAACTTAAGAAAATTGCATCAACTTACATAAAAATTGAATTACATAGGTTATAAATATACTAAGCATATTTTGTTCTACCATTACTATTTTGTTCCAATATACTATATATTAACTTTAATTAACTTAAGAAAATTGTATTAATTTACACAAAAAATTGAGTTACACAGGTTGTAGATTTGTATGATATCACTTTAAGAGATTCACTAATTAAAAAGGCAGGCTTTTGCAGGTGCACAGGAAAGCAGTGAACAAGTGCTGTTTGAGCACAAAACATGTCTGCTCTGTGCACCTGCATCACAACCTGGATTGTATAATGTCCATTTTAGGACCTTTTTGTTTTTAAAGTGTCCCAATAAACGTTTTTCTATTTTTTATATATTATGGGCTTTGAGCGCTTTTTTCTATTTTTGGATCTGTATTGCTATTAGCGTGTGGAACAGACACGCCGTTATCAGCTGCCGCAGCCTAATGCCTGTAAGGGATTGTGAATCCCGCCCACTCTCCTACAAGAGCCGTTATTTTGGATATACCTATACCGGTTGGATTTTCTTGGAGCGCTCCGTTGTGCAGGTTTGTGGTTGGCTATATCCTATAGAAGGCTAGAATGTGAGTGGAGTGGTAATTACTTCTCCTGCTCACACGCTAACATCGCAAAATACCCTCTATCATCTAAACCTCCTAACCAGCTAAACCTCCTAACCTAACACCCCCTAACCTTACCTGTAAAAAATAAAAAAACTAACTTTACCTGAAATATAAAAAACCTAACCTGACCTTAAAAATATAAAAAACCTAACCTTATCTGAAAAATAAAAACACCTAGGGGCCGATTTATCAACCCTCAAATGCAGCCATATGCAGCTGTTTCCGGCAGAGCCTTCAGGCACTTAAGACCGCTGCTCCTTCACTCGTCCGCCATCTCTGAGGCGGCAGACAGCAATCACCCCGATCGTATATGATTGTGTTGATCGAAACCCCCTGCTAGCGGGCAATTGGCCACAAATCTACAGGGGGCGGTATTGCACAAGCATTTCATGAGAAATGCTTGTGCAATGATAACACTGTCCTAGCCTTAAAGAAAAAGAAAACTACATTACAGAAAAAATACCATACTATTACGGGGGGCAGAGTTTGGCCTCAGCTAAGATGGCTGCATAATCCCATAGCCCCGGAGTACCAGGTCCCTAAAGTAAGCCACAAGGATGGTTGCAGAAGTCCAAAGCTAATCAGGAATGCTGGAATCACTTGCCTAAACACCATGCTGGATGGCACTAACAGATAGTTAAACACTCCGGCGCGACTGAAACAGACAGCATGGGCAGACAGTAACAACAAAGGTATGCGCTGCTGCACGATCACATCAAACAATATAAGACAACGATCCAAGCGACCACATAGCCACTTAGAGGAGCCATAAAAACAGGCATTAACAGCGATTATATAAATACATACTCGGTTCCTCAGATGCAATAATTGGGTCAAGGAGGGAGCAAGATGGCATTAGTTTAATTCTTCTAATAGGTAAGAGCTGCACAAATTGATAAAGGCCAACATTTTAAGAGCAAATGTTGAAAGACTGCTTATAAATATTCAGCATACAACAAGAGACTTGGGGGATAATGCTATAACAACTTTCTTTACAAGGCCCACTACCCTAAGGCCGAAGACCTGATACTGGTATATATCATGTCAGGAGAAGCAAAAAAAAAGAGGGGGCACCATGTCTACTAAAGAAAGGCATTAAGCCCCATAAGGCATTTAAACTTCATTCAAAGGAACACTCAGTTAGTTCCTTCTTCATAACTTCAGAACACAGCCGATCTTTACCATTAAAAGATACAAGAAAATCACTAACCCCTACAGACACAATGGAAGATGATACTTCTTGAGATGTAGAAACATACACCCAGGTGCCATTAACCTCATTATCTTCATTAGCATCAATACAGGATATAGCTGACATAGTCAGAACTTGTATGAGGGAGCAGATGGTGGAAATAAAGCAAGAAATTCACACACTGGGCTTCAGGGTGGAGGCTATAGAAGACCAGACAGATATAGTAAGGGAAGAGGCACAGGCCTCTACCATAGAGGACCTCAACGAAAAAATAGAAGATCTCGAAAATAGAGGTCACCGTAAGAATATGCGAATTAAAGGTATTCCTGAATTGGTTCTCCCAAAGGAATTCTATACATATTTGGCTGCACTGCTCACATAAAAGGGGCACAACATCTAGTAGATATACCATTAGACATAGCCCATAGAGAACTAAGGCTGAAACCCCCTGAAATAGCACCACCCAGGGAAGTTATAATGAATTTCAAAAGTTTCCTTGAAAAGGAAGAGATACTTGCATTGTCCGGGAAAAATCAGCCAATACATTTTAGGGGGTCGGTACTACAATTATATGCGGATCTCTCCCCCAGGACTCTACAAAGATGCAGAAAACTGGTTCCCCTAACCAAACTACTGCAAGGCAAAAAAATGTAATAATACTAATATTAATATAATATTAGTAATATATTATATTAATAATATTATCGCTGGGGCTTCCCATTTCACTTATATGTTTTGCAAGATAATATAAGGTTGATGTGTAGGAAACCTGCGGATGTACTAGACTTTTGCAACTCTTTAAACCTGGACCCTCCAGACATCACACCACCAGATGTTGTGGTGTTGAATTCTGCGACCTGTCAGAATGTGTGACATCACCACATTCCTGAGTGCACACTTGACGGGTCGCAGAATCCGACGTAACAGCTGAGCCTGTCAGATTTTGCAGCCTTCACCAAAGCGCTGATGTTCCACAGCTAGAAAAACATGGAGTGGGGCAGGTACCGGGGTGACAGGCGGGGTATTAAACGGGATAGCACAGCTGGGTGCGAGAAATAATGGGAGGGACAATACTGAATACAGTATTGGTAACATCAGCTGGGTAACAACATGGGCACAGGGATTGGGAACACTGTTATGGGTTGGGGCATTAGTGACTGGGTCACCCTGTGTTTAACTGATACGTCGGGAGCTGTAAGGAAGTGGGCTGAGGCCGAGAAAGGAATTTATGCACAAGGTACAAGGCCCTGTGCACAAGTTACCAGGAGAGGTTGACAATGCAAATATGTTTTGCACACATATTAGCAAAGGCTCAGTCAGCCATGGCCATGTCTGCCTTCAAAATCAGACTGTTATCTCCAAGTGGAAGACAAAAGCAAGAAGCTCTGATTTGACATTAGAATAAGAGTAGCCTGTGATTACACAGGTATTGAAGTTGACTAGTGAAAAGCCTTCCAGCAGAAGTGGTGGGGCAGGTACCGGGGTGTGTGCATATAATGTGTCACAGCATGCACAGGGTATGCCACAGCATATATAGGGTTGCATACTAATTAAATGCTTTACTTCCTTCAGTGTATCACACAATACCCCAGCCCACTTCCTCCAGCTGTAACAGCTAAACACAGGGTGACCCAGTAGTCACTAATGCACCAACCCCTAATAGTGTTCCCCATGCACAGTACCCGAAATATATATATATATATATATATATATATATATATATATATATATAAATAACACAGAGAAAATACAGTGCTACAAGTATAAATGTCCCAACATTTAGAGTACCAGTTTCCAAGGAAAATATGGAACAGAAGAGGATAGGGCGCACAGCAAAGAAGACCTTCCTGGTGTAGTATTTAAATTGCACTTAAAACTGTTCTACGGAATAAAGCCAAATGGACACTCACATGTTTCTACCTCAACTCCTATGAAGTATGGATAAGACACTGTGTGGTAGATAGCCACTGGAGAAGGCAAATTAGTCCCCTTTCTTTTCAGCATACATTCCCCTCCTCAGATCCAATCCTCACCTCGCCAGCAGAAAATGAACCGCTTCGAAAGGGGGGATAAACAAATTGTACAGAGTGGGGTTGGTATGACCCTTTATAAGGGAAAAGGGGATATGTGCCTGCACACCAGCTTTAGACACAAATTGTGCTTTATTTGATTGAGAGCTTCTATAAGCCCGCATGAAACATAAAGTTCAAAACATGAAACTAACAATCAGCATATAAAAAGCAACATTGATATATGTGGCTATAAAACAGTTGTCAATTAATATTCCAAAAAAAAGGTTGAAGGAATTAAAATAGTGCCGTAGCACTCTTGTCAAATTTTGGCTAGGGGACGTTGCCTGACGTGTTTTGCAACGTGATTTGTCGCTTCATCAGAGGTAGGGTACTCCCCACCAAGCCTCCTATTTATGTTTCAATAGTGTCACTGCTTGTTACCCAGCCCTGATGTCAGATTCCATCTTTGTTTGTGGCAAAAGTAATGTATCCCTTATACTATGGCAATTAAGGGCAATCTTTTTCAGAAAAGATCTGTACTTTCGTATTTGTTAGGTTAGTCCCTTCACTAGTCTTTCTAAATTTCTACTTCAATAACATAATTACATACAGCTAGATTACGAGTTGTGCGTTTTGAGTGAAAAAGCAGCGTTATGGCTCTTTTTCACTACCACTGGTATTACAGGTGTTGTAGGTACAGCTGTATCGCACACCTTTTTGGCTGCAACACAATGTAACTACTGCACCTTTCAAAAAGTCCTTTTTAAATGGACTTACATAGCACCGAAATTATGAGTTTGCCTGCCCGGCCAAAAAGTGAGCGGTTAAGCTTATAACTACAAGATCTGTACCGCCACCTGAAAGTCAGTAGTTATGGGTTTTTTCGTTACAGAGCTGTACCATAAAACGTATAACTAAACTGCTACAAAGTACACTAACACCCATAAACTACCTATTAACCCCTAAACCGAGGCCCTCCCACATCGTAAACACTAACATAAAATTATTAACCCCTAATCTGCCACTCCGGACATCGCCGCCACTATAATAAACATATTAACCCCTAAACCGGTGCACTCCCACATCGCAAACACTAGTTAAATATGATTAACCCCTAATCTGCTGCCCCCAATGTCGTCACCACCTATATACACTTATTAACCCCTAATCTGCTGTCCCTAACATCGCCACAACCTACATAACTGTTATTAACCCCTAATCTGCTGCCCCCAAAATCGCTGTCACTTAACTACACTTATTAACCCTTAATCTGCTGCCCCCAATGTCGCCACCACTATACTAAAGTTATTAACCCCTAAACCTAACCCTAAGTCTAACCCTAACCCTAACTTAACTCTAACCCTAACACCCACTAACTTTAATCTAATTAAAATAATTCCAAATAAAAATTACAATTAATACCTAATTTATTCCTAGTTAAAACTAAATAAATACTTACCTGTAATATAAAACCTAAGCTAGCTACAATATAACTAATAGTTACATTGTAGCTATATTAGGTTTTATTTCTATTTCACAGGAAAGTTTGTATTTATTTTAACTAGGTTGATTAGTTAGTAAATAGTTATTTACTATTTACTAACTACATAGTAAAAATAAATACAAATTTACCTGTAAAATAAAACCTAACCTGTTTTACAGTTAAACCTAACATTACACTAAAATTAAATAAATTAAATAAAAAAATACATTTATCTAAATTACAAAAAATAATAAACACTAAATTACACAAAATAAAAAAAGAAATGATCAAAAATAAAAATGAATTACTCCTAGTCTAATAGCCCTATCAAAATAAAAAAGCCCCCAAAATAAAATAACCTAGCCTACACTAAACTGCCAATAGCCCTTGAAAGGGACTTTTGTGGGGCATTGCCCCAAAGAAATCAGCTCTTTATCTGTAAAAAAAAATACAAACAACCCCCCAACAGTAAAACCTACCACCCACACAGCCAACACCCCAAATAAAATCCTATCTAAATAAACCTAAGCCCCACATTTTCCTGAAAAGGGCATTTGGATGAGCATTGCCCTTAAAAGGGCATTTAGCTCTTTTACACTGCCCAAAACCCTAAGCTAAAAATAAAACCCACCCAATAAACCCTTAAAAAAACCTAACACTAACCCCCGAAGATCCACTTATAGTTTTTGAAGACCAAACATCCATCCTCATCCAGCCAGGAGAAGTCTTCATCCAAGCAGCAAGAAGTCCTCAACGAAGCCGGGCGAAGTCTTCATTCAAGCGGCAAGATGTCATTCTCTAGGAGGGCAGAAGTCCTCATCAAAGCAGGCAGAAGACAAGTGGGCAGAAGTCCTCATCAAAGCGGCCAGAAGTCTTCATCCAGACGGCATCTTCTATCTTCATCCTTCCGGCGTGGAGTGGGTCCATCTTCAAGACATCCAGCGTGCAGCATCCTCTTTATACGGTCCCAGCTGTACACTGAAGGTTCCCTTTAAGGGACGTCATCCAAGATGGCGTCCCTTGAATTCCGATTGGCTGATAGAATTCTAAGTTCAATTGGATTGAGCTTGCATTCCATTGGCTGATTGGAACAGCCAATAGAATGTGAGCTCAATCCCATTGGCTGATTGGGTCAGCCAATAGTATTGAAGCTCAATCCTATTGGCTGATTGCATCAGCCAATATGAATTTTTACCCTTTAATTCCGATTGGCTGATATACAGTGTGGCAAAAAAGTATTTAGTCAGCCACCAATTGGGCAAGTTCTGCCACTTAAGAAGATGAGAGAGGCCTGTAATTTTCATCATAGGTATACCTAAACTATGAGAGACAAAATGTTGAAACAAATCCAGACAATCACATTGTCTGATTTGGAAAGAATTTATTTGCAAATTATGGTGGAAAATAAGTATTTGGTCAATATCAAAAGTTCATCTCAATACTTTGTTATATATCCTTTGTTGGCAATGACAGAGGTCAAACATTTTCTGTAAGTCTTCACAAGGTTGTCACACACTGTTGCTAGTATGTTGGCCTATTCCTGCATGCAGATCTCCTCTAGAGCAGTGATGTTTTGACGTTGTCGCAGGGCAACACAGACTTTCAACTCCCCCCAAAGGTTTTTCTATGGGGTTGAGATCTGGAGACTGGCTAGGCCACTCCAGGACCATGAAATGATTCTAATGAAGCCACTCCTTCGTTGCTCGGGTGGTGTGTTTGGGGTCATTGTCATGCTGAAAGACCCAGCCACGTTTCATCTTCAATGCCCTTGCTGATGGAAGGAGGTTTGCACTCAAAATCTCAGGATACATGGCCCCATTCAGTCGTCCTGTTCCCTTTGCAGAGAAACAACCCCAAAGCATGATGTTGCCACCCCCATGCTTCACAGTAGGTATTGTGTTCTTTGGTTGCAACTCAGCATTCTCTTTCCTTCAAACACAACGAGTTGTGTTTCTACCAAACAGTTCTACTTTGGTTTCATCTGACCATATTACATTCTCCCAATCTGCTTCTGGATCATCCAAATGCTCTCTAGCATACTTCAGATGGGCCGGACATGTACTGGCTTAAGCAGGGAGACAGGTCTGGCACTGCAGGATCTGAGTCCCTGGCGGAATAGTGTGTTACTGATGGTAGCCTTTGTTACGTTGATCCCAGCGCTCTGCGGGTCATTCACTAGGTCCCCCCATGTGGTTCTGGGATGTATACTCACCGTTCTTGTGATTATTTTGACCCCACGGGGTGAGATCTTGCGTGGAGCCCCAGATCGAGGGAGATTATCAGTGGTCTTGTATGTCTTCCATTTTCTAATTATTGCTCCCACAGTTGATTTCTTCACACTAAGCTGCTTGCATATTGCAGATTCAGTCTTCCCAGCCTGGTGCAGGTCTACAATTTTGTTTCTGGTGTCCTTCGACAGCTCTTTGGTCTTCACCATAAAGGAGTTTGGAGTGTGACTGTTTGAGGTTGTGGACAGGTGTCTTTTATACTGATAACACGTTCAAACAGGTGCCATTAATACAGGTAATGAGTGGAGGACAGAGGAGCCTCTTAAAGAAGAAGATACAGGTCTGTGAGAGTCAGAAATCTTGCTTGTTTGTAGGTGACCAAATACTTATTTTTTATCATAATATGCAAATAAATTCTTTCCAAATCAGACAATGTGATTGTCTGGATTTGGTTCCACATTTTGTCTCTCATAGTTGAGGTATACCTATGATCAAAATTACAGGCCTCTCCAATCTTCTTAAGTGGGAGAACTTGCACAATTGGTGGCTGACTAAATACTTTTTTGCCCCACTGTTATTCTATCAGCCAATCGGAATTCAAGGGACGCCATCTTGGATGACGTCCTTTAAAGGGAACCTTCAGTGTATGGCTGGGACCGTATGAAGAAGATGCTCCGCATCGTCGGTCTTGAAGATGGACCCGCTCCGTGCAGGAAGGATGAAGATAGAAGATGCCATCTGGATGAAGACTTCTGCCTGCCTGGAGGATGACTTCTTGCCACTTGGATGAAGACTTCTCCCGGCTTTGTTGAGGACTTCTTGCCGCTTGGATGAAGACTTCTCCTGGATGGATGAGGATGGATGTCCGGTCTTCAAAAACTGTAAGTGGATCTTCGGGGGTTAGTGCTAGGTTTTTTTATGGGTTTATTGGGTGGGATTTATTTTTAGCTTAGGGTTTGGGCAATGTAAAAGAGCTAAATGCCCTATTAAGGGCAATGCCCATCCAAATGCCTTTTTCAGGGCAATGGGGAGCTTAGTTTTTTTTAGATAGGATTTTATTTGTGGGGGAGGGTTGGTTGTGTGGGTGGTGGGTTTTATTGTTGGGTGATTGTTTGTAATTTTTTTTTACAGGTAAAAGAGATGATTTCTTTGGGGCAATGCCCTGCAAAAGGCCCTTTAAAGGGCTATTGGCAGTTCAGTGGCTAGGTTTTTTTTTATTGGGGGGGCATTTTTATTTTGATAAGGCTATTAGATTAGGAGTAATTTGTTTTTATTTTTGATAATTTCTTTTTTTATTTTGTATAATTTAGTGTTTATTATTTTTTTTAATTTAGATATATGTATTTTTTAAATTTAATTTATTTAATTTTTGTGTAATGTTAGGTATTAGTGTGAGGCAGGTTAGGTTTTATTTTACAGGTAAATTTGTATTTATTTTAACTAGGTAGCTAGTAAATAGTTAATATTTATTTACTATAATAGTCTACCTAGTTAAAATAAATACAAAACTTACCTGTGAAATTAAAATAACGATAGCTACAATGTAACTATTAGTTATATTGTAGCTAGCTTAGGGTTTAATTTACAGGTAAGTAAGTATTTATTTTTAAATATGAATTATTTAGTTATTAATAGTAAGTTTTGTTTAGAATTATTTGAATTATATTAAAGTAACACTGAACCCAAACTTTTACTTTTGGGATTCAGATAGAGCATGCAATTTTAAGCAACTTTTTAATTTACTCCTATTATCCATTTTCTTCATTCTCTTGCTATCTTTATTTGAAAAATAATACATCTAAGCTATTTTTTGGGTTCAGAACCATGGACAGCACTTGTTTCTTGGTAATTAAATTTATCCACCAATCAGCAAGAACAACCCAGGTTGTTTACCAAAAATGGGCCAGCATCTAAACTTACATTATTGCATTTCAAATAAAGATACCAAGAGAATGAAGACAATTTGATAATAGGAGAAAATTAGAAAGTTGCTTTAAATTGCATGAGATAACAAGAGCCGAGGGCCCCAGAGAGGTGCACTAGTAGAGGGCCAATAGGATTCCCCTGATGGCGGCAGCACTCCTGACAGAAGCAGACGAGAGGATAGATCCTGTAGATGACAGAAACAGAGAGGCGCCAAATAGGACAGTACTGTCTGATAGAGCAACAGCACAACACAATACAGAGTCACCCCCTATAGAAATCTACTCACAAGAGCAGCGGCACAATCGGAGTGCCAGACACAGCAGTTCGGGTCTATAACGAGTCACCTGACAGACACGCCGGAGGGATATGGAGACCCAGAGAGTAAGATGATCCACACAATCCACTCTGATAGTAGCAGTCAGCCAGCCAAGAAGGTATGGTGAAACACCGGTTCCGGATAGGTGGTTAGATCGTAGCCCACATAGGGCATGCAGGATAGTGTCAATAAGAGAAGCAGGCAGGTATTAGATTAAAAGACTGTTTAATAATAGTTAATTACAACCAGCAACGCGTTTCTCAGCTAAAAACTAGCCGTTTCATCAGGCTGTTTAAAATACCTAATTCCTCTTGCTCAATATAACTAATACAAGGTCCAATCAAAGCGCAGTAAACCACATGCACCCCCCTGGAGGTGCGGTTATGAGTAAAAATTCCTCATCCAATCATAAGTGGAGATAAACATAAACCCTAAAAGGGGGCGTGCAGTAGTATCGCCCATTGATGCCGACCTGTCACATTTTAAATATCACAAGCAGCCATATTACCCGTGTGAATTATATATACACACAGTACTAGTAAAAGCATAACATGTAAAAAAAACTGTGTGTATAAATTATATAACATACAAATACTACTACTAATAATAATCTTAATCTAAAAACAACATTGTAGTAATAATGGCCCAATATAACAAAGAGTGGAAATATATATATATTTCCACTGTGTATCTGCACTCGCAATTCAAAGATAGTCAGCAACCAGGGTGCTCAGTCAAAATTTCAATAAGTATCAACAAGTAGGGACTGCACTCACTGGATTCAGTTCAAATAATACCTTATTTATTCAATGGTGACGTTTCGGGGTACGCAAACCCCTTCCTCAGACCAAACACAGTGCACAAGAAACAAAGTGACTTTAAACCCAAAATAAACCCCTCCCATCTTACATTCCAAGAAATTGCGCCAAAACCGTATCCATGGAGACCAGGTAGTTACCTGGCAACCATGTTACACATACAATTTAAGGCATTCAAATAACAGTGGTGTGATTATTACTTCCTAACTGTTAATAAGACAGTTATGGCTAGATTTAGAGTTTTATCGGTAACGACCCGCGTAGCTAACGCTGGCTTTTTTCTGGCCGCACCTTTTAAATAACTCTGGTATTGAGAGTCCACAGAATGGCTGCGTTAGGCTCCAAAAAAGGAGCGTAGAGCATATTTAATGCAACTTCAACTCTCGATACCAGAGTTGCTTACGGAAGCGGCCAGCTTAAAAAAGGTGCTCGTGCACGATTCCCCCATAGGAAACAATGGGGCTGTTTGAGCTGAAAAAAAAACTAACACCTGCAAAAAGCTGCGTTCAGCTCCTAACGCAGCCCCATTGTTTGCTATGGGGAAACACTTCCTAAGTCTGCACCTAACACTCTAACATGTATCCCGAGTCTAAAGACCCCTAACCTTACACTTATTAACCCCTAATCTGTCGCCCCCGCTATCGCTGACCCCTGCATATTATTATTAACCCGTAATCTGCCGCTCCGTAAACCGCCGCTACTTACATTATTCCTATGTACCCCTAATCTGCTGTCCCTAACACCGCCGACCCCTATATTATATTTATTAACCCCTAATCTGCCCCCCACAACGTCGCCTCCACCTGCCTACACTTATTAACCCCCTAATCTGCCGACCGGACCGCACCGCTATTATAATAAAGTTATTAACCCCTAATCCACCTCACTAACCCTATAATAAATAGTATTAACCCCTAATCTGCCCTCCCAAACATCGCCGACACCTAACTTCAAACATTAACCCCTAATCTGCCGACTGGAGCTCACCGCTATTCTAATAAATGTATTAACCCCTAAAGCTAAGTCTAACCCTAACACTAACACCCCCCTAACTTAAATATAATTTAAATCTAACGAAATTAATTAACTCTTATTAGATAAATTAATCCTATTTAAAGCTAAATACTTACCTGTAAAATAAATCCTAATATAGCTACAATATAAATTATAATTATATTATAGCTATTTTAGGATTAATATTTATTTTACAGGTAACTTTGTATTTATTTTAACCAGGTACAATAGCTATTAAATAGTTAAGAACTATTTAATAGCTAAAATAGTTAAAATAATTACAAAATTACCTGTAAAATAAATCCTAACCTAAGTTACAATTAAACCTAACACTACACTATCAATAAATTAATTAAATAAAATACCTACAATTACCTACAATTAAACCTAACACTACACTATCAATACATTAATTAAATACAATACCTACAAATAACTACAATTAAATAAACTAACTAAAGTACAAAAAATAAAAAAGAACTAAGTTACAAAAAATAAAAAAATATTTACAAACATCAGAAAAATATTACAACAATTTTAAACTAATTACACCTACTCTAAGCCCCCTAATAAAATAACAAAGCCCCCCACAATAAAAAAATGCCCTACCCTATTCTAAATTACTAAAGTTCAAAGCTCTTTTACCTTACCAGCCCTGAACAGGGCCCTTTGCGGGGCATGCCCCAAAGAATTCAGCTCTTTTGCCTGTAAAAAAAAAACATACAATACCCCCCCCCCAACATTACAACCCACCACCCACATACCCCTAATCTAACCCAAACCCCCCTTAAATAAACCTAACACTAAGCCCCTGAAGATCTTCCTACCTTGTATTCACCATGCCAGGTATGACCGATCGTTCCAGGCTCCGAAATCTTCATCTAAGCCCAAGCGGGGGCTAGACATCCATCATCCGACGGCTGAAGAAGTCCAGAAGAGGCTCCAAAGTCTTCATTCTATCCGGGAAGAAGAGTAGATCCGGACCGGCAACCATCTTCTTCCAAGCGGCATCTTCTATCTTCATCCGATGAGGACCGGCTCCATCTTGAAGACCTCCACCGCGGACCCATCTTCTTCCGACGATGACTTCCTGATGAATGACGGTTCCTTTAAGGGACGTCATCCAAGATGGCGTCCCTCGAATTCCGATTGGCTGATAGGATTCTATCAGCCAATCGGAATTAAGGTAGGAAAATTCTGATTGGCTGATGGAATAAGCCAATCAGAATCAAGTTCAATCCGATTGGCTGATCCGATCAGCCAATCAGATTGAGCTCGCATTCTATTGGCTGATCGGAGGGTTATTGAGGCGGGAGTGAGCGGATTAGGGGTTAATAACCTTATTATAGTAGCGGTGAGATCCGCTCGGCAGATTAGGGGTTAATAAGTGTAGGCAGGTGGAGGCGACGTTAAGGGGGGCAGATTAGGGGTTAATAAATATAATATAGGGGTCGGCGGTGTTAGGGGCAGCAGATTAGGGGTACATAGCTATAATGTAGGTGGCGACTCTTTGCGGTCGGCAGATTAGGGGTTAATTATTGTAGGTAGCTGGCGGCGACGTTGTGGGGGGCAGGTTAGGGGTTAATAAATATAATATAGGGGTCGGCGGTGTTAGGGGCAGCAGATTAGGGGTACATAAGTATAACGTAGGTGGCGGTCGGCAGATTAGGGGTTAAAAAAATTGAATCGAGTGGCGGCGATGTGGGGGGACCTTGGTTTAGGGGTACATAGGTAGTTTATGGGTGTTAATGTACTTTAGAGCACAGTAGTTAAGAGCTTTATAAACCGGCGTTAGCCCAGAAAGCTCTTAACTACTGACTTTTTTCTGCGGCTGGAGTTTTGTCGTTAGAATTCTAACGCTCACTTCAGACACGACTCTAAATACCGGAGTTAGAAAGATCCCATTGAAAAGATAGGATACGCAATTGACGTAAGGGGATCTGCGGTATGGAAAAGTCGCGGCTGAAAAGTGAGCGTTAGACCCTTTCCTGACTGACTCCAAATACCGGCGGTAGCCTAAAACCAGCGTTAGGAGCCTCTAACGCTGGTTTTGACGGCTACCGCCAAACTCTAAATCTAGGCCTTAGGAAGTAATGATCACACCACTGTTATTTGAATGCCTTAAATTGTATGTGTAACATAGTTGCCAGGTAACTACCTGGTCTCCATGGATACGGTTTTGGCGCAATTTCTTGGAATGTAAGATGGGAGGGGTTTATTTGGGTTTAAAGTCACTTTCGGCTAGATTTAGAGTTCTGCGGCCAAAGGGGTGAGTTAGCTACGAGTGCTTTTCCCCCGCACCTTTTAAATACCGCTGGTATTTAGAGTTCACAGAATGGCTGCGTTAGTCTCCAAAAAAGGGAGAGTAGAGCATATTTAACGCCACTGCAACTTTCGATACCAGCGGTGCTTACGGAAGCGGCCAGCTTCAAAAACGTGCTCATGCACGATTCCCCCATAGAAAACAATGGGGCTGCTTGAGCTGAAAAAAAACCTAACACCTGCAAAAAAGCAGCGTTCAGCTCCTAACGCAGCTACATTGTTTTCTATGGGGAAACATTTCCTAAGTCTGCACCTAACACCCTAACATGTACCCCGAGTCTAAACACCCCTAACCTTACACTTATTAACCCCTAATCTGCAGACCCCGCTATCGCTGACACCTGCATATTTTTTTAACCCCTAATCTGCCGCTCCGTACACCGCTGCTACCTACATTATACCTATGTACCCCTAATCTGCTGCCCCTAACACCGCCGACCCCTATATTATATTTATTAACCCCTATTCTGCCCCCCACAACGTTGCCTCCACCTACCTACAATAATTAACCCCTAATCTGCCGACCGAACCGCACCGCTACTATAATAAATGTATTAACCCCTAATCCGCCTCACTCCCGCCTCAATAACCCTATAATAAATAGTATTAACCCCTAATCTGCCCTCCCTAACATCGCCGACACCAAACTTCAAACATTAACCCCTAATCTGCCGACCGGATCGCACCGCTACTATAATAAATGTATTAACCCCTAATGCTAATTTTGACCCTAACACTAACACCCCCCCTAAGTTAAATATAATTTAAATCTAACGAAATAAATTATTTCTTATTAAATAAATTATTCCTATTTAAAGCTAAATACTTACCTGTAAAATAAACCCTAATATAGCTACAATATAAATTATAATTATACTGTAGCTATTTTAGGATTTATATTTATTTTACAGGTAACTTTGTAATTATTTTAACCAGGTACAATTGCTATTAAATAGTTAATAACTATTTAATAGTTACCTAGTTAAAATAATTACAAAATTACCTGCAAAATAAATCCTAACCTATGTTACAATTAAACCTAACACTACACTATCAATAAATAAATTAAATAAAATACCTACAATTACCTACAATTAAACCTAACACTACACTATCAATAAATTAATTAAATACAATACCTACAAATAAATACATTTAAATAAACTAACTAAAGTACAAAAAATAAAAAAGAACTAAGTTACAAAAAATAAAAAAATATTTACAAACATTAGAAAAATATTACAACAATTTTAAACTAATTACACCTACTCTAAGCCCCCTAATTAAAATAACAAAGCCCCCCAAAATAAAAAAATGCCCTACCCTATTCTAAATTAAAAAAGTTCAAAGCTCTTTTACCTTACCAGCCCTTAAAAGGGCCCTTTGTGGGGCATGCCCCAAAGAATTCAGCTCTTTGCCTGTAAAAGAAAAATACAACCCCCCCCAACATTAAAACCCACCACCCACATACCCCTAATCTAACCCAAACCCCCTTTAAATAAACCTAACACTAAGCCCCTGAAGATCATCCTACCTTGTCTTCACCACACCGGGTATCACACCAATCCGTCCTGGCTCCGAAGTCTTCATCCAAGCCCAAGCAGGGGCTGGCGATCCATAATCCGGCTGAAGTCTTCTATCAAGCGTCGGCTGAAGAGGTCCAGAAGAGGCTCCAAAGTCTTCATCCTATCCGGGAATAAGAGGCGATCCGGACCGGCAACCATCTTGATCCAAGCGACATTTTCTATCTTCATCCGATGACGAACGGCTCCATCCTGAAGACCTCCAGCGCGGATCTATCCTCTTCTTCCGAAGTCCAACTGAAGAATGAAGGTTCCTTTAAGGGACGTCATCCATGATGGCGTCCCTCGAATTCCGATTGGCTGATAGGATTATATCAGCCAATCGGAATTAAGGTAGGAAAATTCTGATTGGCTGATGGAATCAGCCAATCAGAGTTAAGTTCAATCCGATTGGCTGATTGGATCAGCCAATCAGATTGAGCTTGCATTCTATTGGCTGTTCCGATCAGCCAATAGAATGCGAGCTCAATCTGATTGGCTGATAATGTTATGTTTAACTATATCACCATCCATTTGATGTTGTAATGTATTGAATATATTTATATGTTTATTATTTTGTATTATTATCATCATTGTGTATATATATATATTTCCACTGTTTGTAATATTGGGCCTTTATTACTACAATGTTGTTTTTAGAATAAGATTATTATTAGTAGTAGTATTTTTATGTTATATAATTTATACACACAGTTTTTTACATGTTATTCTTTTACTAGTACTGTGTGTATATAT
Source organism: Bombina bombina (assembly GCF_027579735.1). NCBI lineage: Eukaryota > Metazoa > Chordata > Amphibia > Anura > Bombinatoridae > Bombina > Bombina bombina. Next base: position 1,430,948,761 of record NC_069500.1, read on the forward strand.
ATTTCCCACGGGTAATATGGCTGCTTGTGATATTTAAAATGTGACAGGTCGGCATCAATGGGCGATACTACTACACGCCCCCTTTTAGGGTTTATGTTTATCTCCACTTATGATTGGATAAGGAATTTTTACTCATAACCGCACCTCGGGGGGGGGGGGGGTGCGTGTGGTTTACTGTGCTTTGATTGGACCTTGTATTAGTTATATTGAGCAAGAGGAGTTAGGTATTTTACACAGGAAAAGAGAGAGAGAAGGCGGTCTTGCTAATAAAAAGTTCCATTATCGCAAGGTTATCATTACGGCCCCCGGCCAAAACATGTCAACCATCTAGTGCTTTCACTCTCTCTTTGCACTTTGAATCTGCATGGATTTTTTTAACTTTGATGTTGCGATAAAGGAACTTTTTATTAGCAAGACCGCCTTATCTCTCTCTTTTCCTGCGACTATTACCAGCCATTTGGTACTTTCTGTATCTCTCTTGCTGCGAGTATCTACACCTGCACTGGGTGAAGAAAGCCTCCACCCCTCCTCCCATGCTGACATGCTGACACACCTACACCTCCTTACAGCTCATTGCTACACACTGATTTCAAGACAGAAGCTAACACAGAAGGGCAGTTTGTGCTCAGCAATTTCTCGGGCATGTAAGGCATATGGATACCTGGATACTCTGCTTCCTCTGATGGCTAACAAGAGCTAGATGATAAGAGGAGTGAAAACTTGTTCCTGCCTTTGGTAATGCAAAGTCTTTGGATTTCTTAGGGGTGAGTAGGCTCTGATAAGACCCGGATACTAAATAAGTGTGTGTGCAGGTTTGAAAAGGTACTCACTTTGTTTTGCCAATCTCCATTGTGTATACTGTGGGATATTTCATCTTTTTGTCCTCAGATATTTTACACAGCCTGATGAAACGGCTAGTTTTTAGCTGAGAAACGCGTTGCTGGTTTTAATTAACTATTATTAAACAGTCTTTTAATCTAATACCTGCCTGCTCCTCTTATTGTCACTATCCTGCATGCCCTATGTGGGCTACGATCTAACCACCTATCCGGTACCGGTGTTCCACCACACCTCCTTGGCTGGCTGACTGCTACTATCGGAGTGGATCGTGCAGATCGTCTGACTCTCTGGGTCTCTCTATCCCTCTGGTGTGTCTGTCGGGCGACTCGTTATAGACCCGAACTGCTGTGTCTGGCACTCCGGTTGTGCCGTTGCTCTTGTGAGTAAATTTCTATAGGGGGTGACTCTGTATTATTTGGTGCTGTTGCTCTATCAGACGGTACTGTCCTATTTGGGGCCTCTCTGTTTCTGTCATCTACAGGATCTATCTTTTAAATTGCATTCAGTGTCCCTTTAAAGTTAGGGGTGTTAGAGTTAGGGTTACGTTAGGGTTAGACTTAGGGTTAGGTTTAGGGGTTAATATATTTATTTAGTGTTAGTGATGTGGGAGGCCAGATGTTTAGGTGTTAATAAATTAAGTATAGTGGCGGCGGCGACAGTGGGGGCGGCAAATTAGGAGTTAATACGTGTAGGTATGCGGCGGCGACGTTGGGGGTGGCAGATTAGGTGTTAATAAGTGTTGGTAGACGGCGGCGACATTGGGGGGGAAGATTAGGGGTTAATAAATGTATGTAGGTGACGGAAACATTGGGCGGCAGATAAGGGGTTAATAAGTGTAATGTAGGTGTCGGCGATGTCAGTGGCAACAGATTAGTGGTTAATAAGTGTAATGTAGGTGTCGGCAATGTTGGGGGCAGCAGATTAGGGGTGTTTAGACTTGGGGTTTATGTTAGGGTGTTAGGTGTAAACATACATTTTGTTTCCCCATAGACATCAATGGGGCTGCGTTACGGAGCTTTACGCTCTGCGATTGCAGGTGTTAGGCTTTTTTTTTAGCAGGCTCTCCCCATTGATGTCTATGGGGAAATCGTGCATGAGCACGTAACAGCAGCTCAAAGCAACGCTGGTATTAGTGTGCAGTATGGAGCTCAATGCAGCCATATTGCCCGCCGTGTTTTTGCAAACCTGTAATAGCAGCGCTATTAAAGGTGAGCGGTGACAATAACTTGCAAGTTATTAGCGAGCCACTCATAACGCAAAACTCGTAATCTGGCCGATAGTTATTGCTGATAGTTATTTATCTCAACTCACTACATTTAAAACCACTAAAAAAGTGCTTGCAATATTGGTCATTCCAGCCTTAAACAATTACATATAAAAAACATGATTCATTCATAAATAGAAATAGATATATAAAAGTGGAATCAATTTCTTCTAAAAACGTCAATTGTGAGTATTATAAATATTAATTTTAAAAACCAGAAAAAAACATAACATGGTGCAAAGATCCATATATAACATCTTTTTACAGTATATGAACCCCAGTATCTGTATTCCCTATATTTCCATATATATGTGTGTGTCCCTGCTCTTAGGACCCTTTTGTTATATCAATAATTTCATTATATGGGGGAGTACATCTTAACCAAGTTGTTGTTTTTTTGACAGTGGTGACTATTTATGGTTAGTTATAAAAAAGCAGCCAAGTCAATGTCTTTATTTAGACCTTGTGGATCCAAGCTTTTCAAAGCATGGATCCAAAAGGTCTCCCTTTTTCTAACCTCAGGGTCCCACCTGTACCTGCTCAATCGCTTTTATAAAGAACTAGGAGGGATTGTTGTTATGTATATTTTTAAAATGTCTTATAAGTGGTGTTTTCAAAATCCTTGCCTCTATATTTTTTATGTGCTCCAGGCACCTAACATTCAGAATTCTTTTGGTTCTACCTATATATCTTAACGGAATCTGACACTTGTACTTCAGCATGTACACAACATGGTCTGATTTACAATTTCGCCTCCCTTTGATGTTAATAAGCCTGCCTTTGTCATCAGTTCCAATACTTTGATTGCAATCCTTCTGAATGGTGAATGTGGCTACAGCATACATAGTTCTTTCTGAAACATTTAAAGTAACCCAGTAGTTGAGGTATCCCTGTGTTTTTCTTGTCCTTACTAGGCTCCCTGATAATACTCAGTGCTAGAATATTCTTAATGCACTTATTTTTCTTGAAGATGACCTCTGGATAATTTCCTATAGTATCTTTTAACAAAGAATCCTTCTTAAGTATATACCTGTGCTTCTTAAAAATACTTTTAACCTGTGTGTAGCCTGTATTAAAAGTAGTGACAAAGGAGGGGGGGGGCGGAGCTAGCCACGCTACAGGACGGCACGCTACAGGACGGTCGCACCTTAACATTGCTCTGTGAACCAAGTCTATATAATTATCTATATAATCTTAATTTTACGATCTTAAGCCTTTTATCATAATATCCCTGACTCTGATAACACGCTGGGACTTTCAAGAATACTAACCTGTGGAGCTGTGGGGACTAATCGCAAGAGTTTATCACGAGTGGCGGGAGCCTACTTCTAGAGGCCCACTAAATCATGAATGGCGCCAAGTGAACCTCTTCCTATACCACCGGATCAGCTGCATTCTGCTGGATTAACCAGATTGCCTGCTCTATCGCACACCGGACTGGAGATCCAAAACCACTAAGTGTAACGGAGCCGGAGGCTGACTATTCGCACAACGGAGAACACCCGCTGACAATGCAGCGCTACTCAGACAGTATCTTAATAGCGGTCCGACACGGACATTACTCCGCACTGCTCTCTTGTCAGAAGACACGCTGCTGCAAACTGGGCTTGTGCTTTGGATCAGCGGATCCGACACTATCTCTGAGGTGAGCAGTTAACTTTTTGACCTCCTGCGCCCTCACTTGCCCCAGGACACGCTAAACCCCACTCTGCACCATATTTTATAAGCTCCTAATTATGGAGCAGAGGCTCTTTCTTTGGCAGGGCTGGATATATGAGAACACTGGGAGACGGCTGAAAACACAGATACACTGCGTGGTGGGCCCACATTTCTCTATTACTGACTGGGCTACTTTAAATACCAATGTAGTGGGGCCTACTGCAGCTCTCAGTTTCTGTGCAGCCCACCTAGCATAAACCAGTGCATGTGGCACGTACATAGATCATTAACAAATAATAGCTCCCAGGATATACAGCGAAGGCTACTTTGGAACTCACAATAACATCCACAGGCTGATTTAAACAAAAGATCTGTCATCAGTTGGCCTTAATACATTAGTCAAGAAGCCGCAGGCCCACTACATTCATACTGATTCTCTAAGGCCTACACCACCTCACACAGCCGGCGTAGCATAAGGAAAGGAGCTTTCTTCTTTTTTTTCTTTCTTTGTGGCACAGTAGACACCACGCAGGCAGTTAAAAAGCCATATTACCTTAGGAGATTGCCTTTTACTTTCTCTCCCCCTCCTTTCCCGTCGGCCCTTTTTTCCTACGGGTCATACCACAATTCCTTTTTCCCAAGCCGCTCTGAAGTGAGCAATTCCCCTGGGGAGAGATTGACTATCAAACATTGATGCAAGTCCCTTTTGTAACTGTACTTACATTTCCCTTGATGGCGGAGTAGAACAACATCAGTTAGGGGAGTGCCAGGCTCCTTGTCTCCATCTATCCTATACTATAGGGGCTACTACAACTACGCTCGAATCACCAGTAGTACCTATTTATCTAGGCCTCATCATCATAATGTCTAACGCACAAAGAAAGAAGCAAAAGCAATCTGATGTCCCAAAAAGGACCCTCTCAGATCATTTTTCCAGTAAAGCTCATTACGAGCAGGAATTTTCAGATGAAGACTCTAGGGAATCATTGACTTCTAACAAAGGTACTCATAGAGCCGTTCCCCTCCTCAACGAGAGGTCAACTAATACATACACTTCTATCCTTGACTCCATAAAGGAGTTATCTGAAAAAATGGACTCCCATCATGCTTCCATTAAAAATGATCTGAAAATGTCAGTTTCGGAGCTGAAGCGCGATATCTCATCCCTAGGGGATAGAACGGAAACTTTGGAGAAAAAGCAAGAAGACCTACATCTAGATCATTTTAATCTATTAGCCTATACCCAAACATTGGCAGAAACTGTCTCGGATCTTGAATCGAAAATGGCGGACATGGAGGATAGATCACGCCACAATAACTTGAGGATTCGTGGTATCCCAGAAGATGTGGACTCTGTAGCCCTCCCTAAATATCTCATGGATTTGTTCTCTGAACTTCTGGGCCCTGTGCAAACACAACATGCCATCATGGATAGGGCACATCGAGCTGTACGCCCGAGAAACTCACCCTCAGGTTCTTCTAGAGACGTAATAGTAAGGTTGCATTACTTTACCTTCAAAGAAAAGATCCTCAGAGCCTCTTTCCAAAACAAAACCTTGAAAGACCCATTCCACACAATCCAGATATTCCCTGATATTTCAACTTATACCTTATTCAAGAGACGCACCTTTCAGCAGGTCACCCATTGTCTAAGGCAGAATGATATCAAATATCGATGGGGGTTTCCTGTAAAGTTGTACTTCCAAGTGGAGGACCGTTCATACTCCATTTCCTCCCTAGAACAAGGAGTAAAGCTTTTACAGTCCCTACAATTACTTCATGTCCCAGACCAACCAAAAGAATCTACAGGACGTCCTACTAGGCTGAACATCTCTGCTCCAAGCTGGAGACCCTTACCGCAAACCTTCAGCTACCAAACCAAGAGGAAGGATATCCCTCAACAAACGGAGGACACTTGATCTTAGACTGGTAGGAGTATAGATACATACAATATCTTCAGTACTATTCTTTGGTACATTCAATCCCCTCACTGGTTCCAGGGGGACACCCTGATTCCTGGACTAAATTCAGTTTTGGTGAAGGGACTTTAACCTGTTGGTAACGTATTGACCTAATTATGTTATAAATGTTTGCTATTGGTTGTATTTATATGTTGCATGTTCTCAATGTTTAGTTTTTTTTTTTTTTTTTTTTTCCTACTATACCTAGCACAGCCCTATGCCCTCTAGTTTAGAGACTTATTTTATTCCAGTTTCTATTCAGCTGGTAATGCACTGATTTAAACTTCTATGCACTAGAGGCTCACACTCACACCCCACACTAGGTATTTCCATTAATCGAATTGACAAACTCTTCATCCACACCCACAATTCACTCAGTCACCTAGTTGGAGACCTTACTACATACACATCCTTTGCACTACCGTACATTCTCCATTTAATCCTTTATCTGGTGTGAGATATCCTTTGAAAGACCCATATACATAGACACTTTGCACTTAGAAAGATAACCTCGAATACGATAGGTGCGATAACAGCACAAGTTTAGGTACCAGCCTCTTCAGCCCTCTTATAAAGGTACATATGATGCTGCATATCCATCTCACAACTGCAGGGGCTCATGTATAGGTATACCCTTTTACACCGTTTGTTCTATTGAATATTGGTTATCTAGCTCCAATGTATTGATTCCTGTTTATGCATACTTTTTATACATCACAGTTTCTATGAAGGTCTCCCAACGCATGTTAAGTTTGATTGCAGCACTGTGATTCACTCTACGAGGTACAGCCTTACTTTTCAGGTCCCAGGCACAATCTATGATACATAGCTTTAGAAGTTCTTAATTATTCCCCTTAAATATTTGAATGTGACTTATGTTTCTACATATACCCTAAATCATATCTTAGTGAAAGGCGGTGCCGTATTACTCTGCTGCCCCTTTTACGCCACCCACTCCCTCCTTACTTACTTTATTGGAGTGTAGTAAAGTCACAACAGAGTAATTTCATGTAGGGAGCTTACATATAGACACATGAACTTTTTGATACAAATTCTTAATTATATTTTATTTAGATATGCACTCAGATTTAGACCCTTCTGAATCCCTGAGACAGGGTATGTAGCGTAACTAGAGATGGATTGCTTAGACTATCAGAAGGACACTAGGTCTCATCCCGCCAGTCACCGCTCCTGTTATATATGTTTGAAGTAGGTATTCTAGGGACAAATATACCATACTTAGAGAGGTAATCACTAATAGAACCTCCACCGTATCCTTATTTTTATTAATCTTGTCCTGAATCCTTGTTTTCTAGCTATGTATATTTCAATATAAACACAGACTTCTTTATAAATGTAGGGGTTCACATATATTGAACTGCAAATATTAATAATGTATTCCTTAATATGTATGTATATATCTTATTCTCCCATGGTTGTTACTTGTATTCTTGACTATAGTGGGAAACGGTCACTTATGCTGACCCCCCCTGAATCACCATTGCACACGCCCGTGCCCACTTCTCCTTATTTTTCTTTCTGTTCTTTCCTCGCTCTTCTTAGGTGGAGACGTCCCCCTCTGACCCTTTGACCTTCTGGCACTCCCCTATCTCTCTCATGCATAGCAACTCTTACCCTTTTTTTCTTTTGTTTCTTCTCTCTACCTCCCTCCTGTTCACATATATTTGCCACTGCTCTCCCCTTTTTAAAGGCGCTGATATTTCCCCCATTACTTTTACTTTTACTTTTATATGTTATGACCACTTATTGAGCTTGGTTCACCACTAACCCATAGTTACTAGTGCACCTCCAGGAGCACTACCATCTACATACTAACTGCTACTCCCTCCCCCCCCCTCCAGACCCCGAACCCCCCACCACTTTCGAGCGGCTTTTGCCCGCTGAAACCCTTCCCCCTTATATCATTTAGTGTACATCCCATTTCTTCAGTTGCCTAATTGATAGTGTTTGTCTCGTGGGTCACACATCTCTATCCTTTCCCGCATTTTCCCTCCCCCTCTCACCCCCCCCTTTTTTTTTTTCTTCTCTCCACTCTGCTATAATGGCACAACTTCGTATACTCACACTAAATACGCAGGGACTCAACTCACCTACTAAGCGCAGCCTACTATTAAATATGCTCCAGAGGTCCAGAGTTGAAGTCGCCTTTATACAGGAGACACATTGGACAACAAACGCAGATTTCCCTAGATTGTCTAAGAGGTTTCCAGTTGTTATCTCTGCCCCATGCACCTCCAAATCCAGAGGAGTTGCGATTTTGATTAGCTCATTACTCACTTTCGAAGCCATATATGAAGAAAGAGACCCACAAGCCAGATTTATTATACTAATATGTAAATTAAATAACAAATTAGTCACACTAGTTAATATTTACGCTCCTAATGTGAGGCAAATCAAATTCATTAAACAACTTCTGGTTTCAGTGTCGGCGGTCAAACAGGGCGAGTTAATCCTCGGAGGTGACTTTAATTTAATCTGGGATCCTTTACTAGATAGAATGGGACCTAAGATTTCCCTAGCTGAAAGAACCACTCATCCTCTGTCAGTAGCTTTTCAAAAATTGCTTCGTCCATATGATCTATACGATGTGTGGAGAGCTTTTCATCCAATGGATAAAGAGTTCACGTTCTATTCCTCCCCCCATAAGTCTTATATGCGTATAGATTTCTTTTTTCTTAGCGCACGCGCACTAGAACATGTTACCTATGCAAAGATCTCCCCAATATCATGGTCTGACCATGACTCTTATTGATAATTGTCGGTCCGAACCTGGCTTGTTCACATCCCCCTATGTGGCGACTCAAAGACTTTCTAGTAACACATCCCACACACCAAATTGAAACTAAAGAGGCTATCACCGACTTCTTATTCACCAACAATACAGCTCAAGTCTCTGCTGAGGTCCTATGGGCCTCTCTTAAAGCATTTCTTAGAGGACACTACATAGCTAAGGCCTCTCATCTGCAAAAAATGCGGGGAGCGACTCTGGCATCACTTACTTGTCAACTAAGATCCATCAGAAATCAATTGTCTTCTTCTTACTCCATGACACTAAACGCGCAACTCACTGAAGTGATACAGCAAATCAAAATTATTGAGTATCAGAAAACCCAAACTAACCTTGAAAAGCTCAATCAGATACTATCATAAGTCCAATAAGGCCTCTTCGCTCCTGGCTATGAAACTAAAATGTAGGACAGTGCAGACTAAAATAACCCGCATACAAACATCAAATAGTATAGTGACCTCCCCAGGGACATCGGAGAGACCTTCAGGAAATTCTACTCTAAATTATATAACCTGGAAGCTAGTGAGCCTCACAAACTAGACTCCCCCGCCGAGATCTCCGCTTTTTTGGGAGCACTGAACTTGTCTACAGTCCCGCAAGAGGCACAATTGGGCCTCTCGGCTACAATTACTCCTGAAGAAGTACATCTCAGTATAAAAGACATTAAAATAGCCAAATCTCCAGGTCCCCACGGTTTCACGAGGCAATTTTATAAAACTTTTGATTCTATTCTGACCCCTGTCCTTTGCAAGGTCTTTAATGAGGTGAAAAGCAGGGGTTGTTTCAGAGCTGAGTTTCTAGAAGCCACTATTACCACAATTTTGAAACCCAGCAAAGACCCCCTAGATTGTGGAAGTTATTGCCCCATCTCCCTCCTCAACTTAGACATGAAGCTTTACGCAAAAATTATAGCCACACGATTATCCAGAGTAATCCCGAGTCTGGTTCATGCGGACCAAGTTGGGTTTATCCCGCAGAGGGAGGGACTGGATGCTATGAGACGGGTTCTTTTTTACACACTTAGCCCTCAGACCTGTCTCCTACATATAGGGTTTCCAACAATGCCCCAAGCCCATAAATCCCTCATCATCTATTTACTCATGTCCGTTTAATTAGAAATAGCCAGGGCATGGAAACAGAAATCACCCCCTGCTTTTTCACAAATTATGGCTACTGCACATTTCATACAGAAAATGGAATCCTACTCTTACTCTGTACTTGATAAGATGGACACGTACATAGATATCTGGACTCCTTGGATGGAGAAGTTCCCAAAGTAAAGATCTGATACCCTGCACTTTCTCTTATTTTCTCTTATTTTATTTCTATTCACTCCTACCTCTATTGACTTCTCTGCCCCCTTTCTCTATACCTCTCCCCCCCCCCTTTTTTTTTCTTCCCATCCCTTCCCACATACCTATAAGATGTGACCCTCGAGACATCTAGCGATATGGGACATTATATGCTGTGTGACATAAACTGTAAAATGAGAACTGTTATATTTCTTACACCAACTTTAGGATCCCGATCATCTATCTATTAGCTATGGTTAACTTCACACATCTTATGTATTCTATTCTATATAATGTTGGTTGACCCTTGTAACCTTTTGGTCATGTGAACAATAGATGATCCCTGCGTGGATACATTCAATGATTGCATACTATGTAATTGACAGTTATTTTTGTTCTCACAATAAAAAGATTTAAAACAAAAGTGGTGACAAAGCTAAGACTTTTTATCATTATTAACCTTGTCTTGACCCTGGGATTTGATGATTGTTCTTTCATTATTCTTTGTACCCATAACTAAATCACTTCAATTCAAACTTTTTGCCTTGTGATAAGCTTTCTCAATATCATCAGGTTTAAAGTTTTCGGCTTGAAAACGTCCTTTTAGTCTTATAGCTTCATCCTCACAGTCTTCCAAACAGCTGCAGTTCCTCCTATTTCTCTGGAATTGCCAGAAGGGTACATTTTCAATCCATTTTGGATGATGCCCACTTCTGGCATCCAGAAAACCATTGGTATCTGTATCTTTCCTATAGCCTTTTCATGCCTACTTTGTTTCCGGCACTAAAAAGGATGACATCCAAGAAGTTTATATCACTTGTATCTGTACTGCCTGTGAATTTTAGGTTCATTTAGGTTTAACTCTTCCATGAATGTCGACCAACTCAATAAATCCCCATCCCAAACAATTAGAATGTCATCTATGTATCTTTTCCAGAATACTAGATGCTTGTTCTTATAATTGTTATTTTCATAAATCATTCTTTCCTCCAGGCACCCAACATACACATTTGCAAAATTGGGAGCAAATTTTTTCCCAATGGTGGTACCTTTCTTTTACAGGTAGAATCTGTTCTGAAAAAGAAAATAATTCTTCTCCAGAACAAATCTTATAGATTCTATTATAAAATCTTGTTGGGATTCTGGAAACTGTTCATATCTGCTCAGAAAATATTTTACTGCATCGATGCCACCGCCATGGGGAATTGATGTATACAGAGCTGAAATATTAAATGTTGCCCACCTGTGTGTTGGTTTCCAAATGATATTTTGTATCAATTGTAGCAACTGTGGTGTGTCCTGTAAATGGGATTTTAAATTTGTCACCATTGATCTTAAAACACATCTACGTATTCAGAAAGTTTTGCAGTCAAAGAATCTATACCCGATATAATAGGTCTCCCGGGTGGACATTTCTGATCTTTGTGTATCTTTGGCAAGTGATAGAATATTGCAATGTTTGGTTCATCACTTGCCAAAAATTTCCACTCCTTCTGGTTCAATATTTTGTCCTTGTATCCTTGATCTATATGTGATCTTTATTCGTTCAGGTATATGGGGTGGGATCGCCAATCAATATCGTATATTTCTCCACATCGGAGAGTAGATCAAATGCTTCTTTTAAATAATCATCTTTGTTCCCCTCCTCATATCCAATCCTCACCTCGCCAGCAGAAAATGAACCACTTTTAAAGGGGGAATTAACAAACTGTACAGAGTGGGGTTTTGATTACCCTTTTTAAGGAAAAAAGAGGATATGTGCCTGCACACCAGCTTTAGACAAAAAGTGTGCTTTACTTGATTGAGCTTCTATGAGCCCATATGAAACATAAAATTCGAAACATGAAACTAGCAATCAGCATATAAAAAGCAACATTGATATATGTGGCTAAAAAATAGTTGTCAATTAATACTCAAAAAAAAAAAAAAAAACGTTGCAGAAGTTAAAATAGTGCCATAGCACTCCTGTCAAATTTCGGCTAGTGAGGGGGCGTGGCCTGATGGGCGTGGCCTGATGCATTTTGCGACGTGATTCGTCGCTTCATCAGAGGTATTAATGAAATTATTGAGAAAACCAAAGGGTCCTAAGAGCAGGGACACATACATATATATTGAAATATAGGGAATATAGATACTGGGGTTCATATTGAAAGATATCATATATGGATCTTTGCACCATTTTATGTTTTTTTCTGGTTTTTAAAATGAATATTCATAATACTCACAATTGATGTTTTTAGGAGAAAGTGATTCCACTTTTATAAATATATTTCTATTTATGAATGAATCATGTGTATTATATGTAATTGTTTTAGACTGAAATGACCAATATTGCAAGCACTTTTTTAGTGGTTTTAAATGTTGTGAGTTGAGATAAATAACTATCAGCTAGATTATGAGTTTTGCGTTATGAGTGAAAAAGCATCGTTATGCTTCATAACGATGCTTTTTCCATAACTCCACTATTACAAGTCTTGTTGGAATAAGTGTACCGCACACCTTTTTGTCCATCACGCAACGTCAGTACCACACTTTTAAAAAAGTAATTTTTCAATGGGACTTCCATAGCGCCGGTATTACGAGTTTGCCTGGAAGGCCAAAAAGTGAGCGGTACAGCCTATACTGGCAAGATCCGTACCGCCATCTAAAGTCAGTAGTTATGAGTTTTACGTTACAAAGCTGTAGCATAAAACTCATAACTAAAGTGTTAAAAAGTACACTAACACCCATAAACTACCTATTAACCCCTAAACCGAGGTCCTCTCGCATCGCAAACACTATAATAAAATTATTAACCCCTAATTTGCTGCTCCGGACATCGCTGCCACTTAAAAAATGTATTAATCCCTATTCCGCAGCAGCCCGACATCGTCGCCACTATAATAAACTTATTAACCCCTAAACCACCGCCCTCCCGCATCACTACATACATATATTAACCCTTAAACCTAACCCTAACACCCCCTAACTTAAATATACTTAAAATAAATCTAAATAAAACGTACAATTACCTAAATAATACCTATTTAAAGCTAAATACATACTTACTTATAGAAAAAAAACCTAAGCTAGCTACAATATAACTAATAGTTACATTGTATCTAGCTTAGGTTTTATTTTTATTTCACAGGTAAGTCTGTAAGTACCTAGTTAAAATAAATACAAAGTTACCTGTAAAATAAAACCTAACCTGCCTTACACTAAAACTTACACTAACACCTAACATTACAATAAAATAAATTAAATGAATAAAATACAATTATCTAAATTTAAAAAAAAATAGACAATAAATAAATCTAATTTATCAAAAATAAAAAAGAATTACACCTAATCTAATAATATTAAAAGCCACCCCCCCCAAATAAAAAAACCCTAGCCTACACTAAACTGTCAATAGCCCTTAAAAGGGCCTTTTGCAGGGCATTGTAAAAAAAAAATACAAACAACCCCCAAACAGTAAAACCCACCACCCACCCATCCAAACCCACCCCCAAAT